>NW_004797645.1:677632-679063 GCF_000002075.1 Aplysia californica | reverse complement strand
GGGAGGTAGGGGGTCTGGGGGGCGGGGCAGGGATGATTTGATTCAACGAATTTACAGATGCAACCAGCGGAAAAATTAATGACCCGCTTCGAAGCAAATGACCAGTAGCTGCCTGTTCATTAAACGATTGTAGATTAATTTTAAAAAGACACACAAACTTCTCTTTTCTTTTTTTCTGTAAGTAAGAGTTTTATGGCACGTCCAACACAAATAGGTTATATAAGTGCTCACAAAGCATTCACCTGTCTCTACATCACACCAAAATTTACCATTTGTTCAAAATCGTCTTAGAGTTTATTGATTTACTTTTTAATATTTCGCTCAAAAAAAAAGTTCCTTTATACAACCCCCCAGGAACAAAAGACCTAACAATCTAGCTGCTGAGAATCGCCATGATAAAGACAGAAGGGGGGCTGTCGTGGCCGAGAGATTAAGGTGTTCGCCTCTCTTTCAAAGGTCCTGGATTCGAATCCGGGTAGCGACGGAAAATGTTTCTTCTTTAAATTAGTCTCATTTCACCTCCTTTCCTGCTCTTGAGCATTGTTCTGTCGTCTGCTTTCGTCTCCACTTTCTGCCCCCACCCCCTCCTTACCCCCTGCCCTCTCCTCCGGGCTCCTGACTCTTTCTGCAACCTTTTTACTGCTACTCCTTGGCTCCTTCTCACGGCTGTCTTTCAACCACACACCTGATCTTCTGGCAGGAAAGACCTACACCTAGCCTTCTCGGACAAGGGCGAAATATCTCGGAAGTCCTGAGTGCATGTTGCGCACATTAAAGATCCGTTGGTGGTCTCAAAATCGATAAGAGTAGGCTTCGGTCGCCATCCGGGCAACATTCAAAATTTCCTTCCAACTTTAAATGTGCAACGTGTCCCGCGCGCTCATAATATGACCGTATGCACTTGCGAGGGCCTTAAAACACGTATAAGGAAAAAAATAAGACAGACGATTTGTTATCCGACTTTTTGGTTTCTCCTTTGTCCCAATTTATTTGTCTGGCACAGAGAAGAAAGTAGCCCAATGTAGCTTTCTCGGTCTCCAGACTACCGATGATAATAATAAATTATTTGCTTATTTTGTAACCGCTTAAGGGGAAGAGGATTTTAAGTTTAAAACCAGCGGCCTGGGGGTGCTCGTCCCAGACTTGGTTATCTTGGAAGTGAGTCCATGAGGAAGGGGGGGGGGCAGTGGTGTTGGTGACTAACTTTTTTTCTTTCTGGTACAGTTAGTTGTAGATTTGGGGGAGGAGGGTGGATGTGGGTGAGAAATTTTCTTATTTCTTGTACTGTTTAATGGTGAGTTGTAGGGGTGGGAGGGGAGGTGGGGGTGTCGAGGGAGATGTTAGTGAGTAGCTTTCTTATTTCTTGTTCTGTTGAATAGTGAGTCGAAATGTAATAAACATCTTAGCTACTCCTCCTGACACCGCAACCCC
>NW_004797645.1:671714-674971 GCF_000002075.1 Aplysia californica | reverse complement strand
TGGTTGTGGGAGGGGGTCTCTGTTCTTTGTGTGTGTGTGGTGGGGAGGGGGTGTTTGTGTGATGGAGGGTAGAGGGGTGGTATATGCTGTGTGGAGGAAACAAGGGAGGGGGGTTCTTTGCTTTGTATATGTGGGGGCGGGGGAATAATGAGGTAGGTGATATGAAGTATTCTTCTTCTGCCCTGTTGTTCATTTCATGATGTTTTTTTTAATGACACTACAATAATAAATAATAATAATAAATAGCATTTGCATAGCTCATATCCCCGCTCAACAGCAGGCTTTATATGCTTTACACTATATTATTACCCCAGCAGACCATAGAACACTCCGAAACATTCTCAGCTTCCCGGGAAGCATACAGTGCATGCAGCTGATTAAGCGCTCAAACACTAACAAACTGACGATCTTTCACTGTCTATAGCTGGGTACCCATTCCCATCTGGGTGAAGTGAGGAAAATTCGTGTAAAGTGCCTTTCCCAAGGACACAACGTCGGGTCCGTGATGGGATTCGAACCCATGACCTTACGGTTGAGAGTCTGAGAGCCTAACCATTAGGCCCTCGACGCCACATGTCTTATAAATAATTGTAATAAACGTTTCACGCCATCAGACTGCGAGGGATACCTTATCCCAGCAGACAGACTTAGAGGGATACAGTATCCTAGCAGACAGACTGACATACTCGATAAAGATTCGAACTCACGTACCCCGCATGTATCTGTTGACTATCTAACTGTTTCACAACAGGCACCGATCATCACACCTTCGGTTATCGGAAGTAGTCGATAGAGCAACCTTTTACCACACGAGGATTGAACCCACGTGTTGAGGGCTCGCGTGGCTTAAAGGTAAGGGTCCTGGCTCGAACAGCTATCTAAATCGTACGTTCCTCCTTACCTATCAAACATCATAAATCGCAATTATCTCTCCTCGGGGGCTCTCGTGGCCTAGAGGTTAAGATGTTCGCCTCTACTTTCATTCAAAGGTCCCGGGTTCGAATCCGGGTACCGAATGAAAAAAAATTCTTCTCTAAAAAATTGTCCCCTTTCACCTCCTTTCCTGGCCTCTAACAATGTTCTGTCGTCTGTTTTCGTCTCCACTTTCTGCCCCCCACCCCCTCACCTCCTTTGCCCCCTCCTCTGGGCTCCTGACTCTATCTGCAGCCTTTCTACTGCTTCTCCTTGGCTTCTTCTTACTGCTGTCTTTCAGCCACAAACCTGATCTTCATGTATGAAAGATCTACACCTGGCCTTCTCAGACAAGGGCCAAAAATCTGGGAGACATGTTGTGCACGTTAAAGATCCCTTGGTGGTCTAAAATCGATAAGAGTAGGCTTCGGTCGCCACCCGGGCAAAATTCAAAATTTCCTACCAACTGAAAATATTTAATGTGTCCCGCACGCTCATAATATGAGCTTATACAGTTGCGAGCGCCGTAAAACACTTACTAAAACAAACACCCACGTATTATGTGTGCGACTTTGACTTTGAACCACCTAACCGTACCACTGCAGACGCGGGTCACACAGCGACCTTGACCTCTGTACGGTCACCATAGTTGTATCTTCCCAACAAGAGCTGATCAGATGGGAGATACTTACTTTACTTTACTGTTTCGTCCTCTGTTGTCGTTAAGCGTCGACGGGAGATGCAGTTTTCTATGGTAGGCCAGCTCCGCAGCTCTTTCAGTCGTGATGTTATGTTTTCTTTGGGTTTCCTTGACACCCTCGATTCACCTTTTGCGTGGCCTTCCTCTTCAGATGGGAGTTGTCACGCCGATATTAAAAGTCGCACTTGTCAAGCAAAAGCAGCTTTCCACAAAATGAAACAGATACTCACAAACATCAATCTGTCACTGGAAACAAGAAAAAGAGTACTGAAAAGTTACATGGAGCCAATCCTATTATACGGGTGCGAAGCATGTACAATCGATAGACAACTGGAAAGAACAAGTTGAGGCGACAGGGTTGTGGTTCATAAAACCCCTGATGCGTATCCCATGGGCAGCTAGAGAAACAAAATGAAGAAGTCTTGGTTGAAGCAACTTGCAGACAACAGCTTATGACGAATATACGAAAACGACACGCAGTTTTCATTAGACACACAACACAGAAAGAAGTATTGGAGATTATTATAAAAAACAGGCAAGTTTGATGGAAAGAGGAGCAGAGGCAGACAGATGGAAAAGATACTGGACAAGTTAACAGCATGGCTGGGAGCAGAAAGAACAACAGACACCATTGTTGCAACACAAGACAGAGTGAAGTGGAGGTCCATGATCGCCCACGCCAGTCGTCAAGGCACTGGATGATGATGATCAACGGCTGAACCGCGTCCAGTCATACCAATGATTCTCTCGTGGTAGAGAATCTTTGGTCATACTGTTCTGACCTGATATCGTATCCAGTATTTTTCCATTCCGCCTTCTGATTTTTTTTCTGTGTATTGCAAAGTTTCTGGGTCGTTGCTAAGCTCCTGGTTCCTTCCTTCCTTCCTTTCTTCCTTCCTTCCTTCCTTCTTTCCTTCCTTCTTTCCCTCCATCCTTCCTTCCTTCCTTCTTTCCTTCTTTCATTTGATTCGTTCTTCAATAATATTCAGGATAATTGTTGAGTTCATTATTTTTTCATTCCTTCATTTTATCGTTGTTGTGTACATTGTTTTGTGCCGTTGATATACTCATTATTTTTTTCTTCCTTCCTTCCTTCCTTCCTTCGTTTATTTCATTTTGTAAGCGTCTTCTGCATCGTTGCTAAGTTCATGATTGTCATTCACTCATGTGATTCGCTCTGTCAAAATGTTAATGTTCCGTATCGTTGTTCAGTTCATCGGTTATTCCTTCCCTCCTTCATGAAGTTCGTCCCGTACACATGTTCTGCATCGTAGCTGTGGCCATTGTTACTTCATCATCATTTTTATTCTCTCATTCATTAGTTCATCAATAATTCTGTGTCCTCTCTGTGTATTCCTCCTTCTTCCACTCCTTCATGTTATTCTCCCACCAACAATGGTATTCTTCCTCTGGGTTCGGTGTAATGGTCACGCTCTTCAGCGTTGTCCACACGGGACGGAACTTCCATTTCCCAGTGCGGAGGGATTTTTTGTTAGTTTGTTTGTTTTGGTTTGGGTTTTTTTTCTGTTGCTGTTTATTTCCCTGGAGTGCCTGGCTCTGTCTGCTGGAATGTGGTATCCCTCTCAGCTTGAGCTGACCTTGACATGCGGTGGACGAAGAAGCACTTTTGTGTGTGTGTGTGTGG
>NW_004797645.1:666235-669236 GCF_000002075.1 Aplysia californica | reverse complement strand
CTCTCTCCCTCTCTCTCTCTCTCTCTCCCTCTCTCTCTCTCTCTCTCTCTTTCTCTCTCTCTCTCATTCTCGTATATAAAATATAATATTATACATTAAAACAATTGGGCATTATGTGTGTATCTGTATGCATGTATGTGTATGTATGTGTGTGTAAGTATGTGTGTGTGTAATAAGTTAAAAGTAACGCCAACATATATCAGGTACACATTAACTAACCGGTAGTTCATATTTTCAAAGATTCAAAGGTTAGAAATGACGTATGTGATGCAGCTCTTAGGTTGAATCGCTACCACATGCAGAAGACCCGAGTTCAGTTCCCGCGTCGGGAGAGGGGGGGGGGGGGTAGGACATTTTCATGGAATATCTCGAGTCTTTCTCCTGGGATGTCGTATCCCCAACAGCCCAGGTTAACATCTCTGACAGTGAGGTTCTGATCTCGTCTCCTAGATACTAGATCTATACACATTTTGCGTCGATAGCGACGTAAAGAAATACGTTTAGAATAAAAGATGAAAAACTTTTACAGGGCTAAAGCCATCATACAAATGTTTTAAAACTCATTTAGTTCCAAGAACGGCGTGCATCTTAGTTGTTAGGTTTTAAAAAATTATTATTGATTGATAAAACAGAAAGTACAGCTAGAGTTCACTTTTTTCAGCGTCAAAACAACTTCCTCCCCCTCCTCTTCACATTACACAGCTCCATTCAGCACACTACAGTCACTTCTCCATGTTCCTGGCAGCTCGCCCATTGATTTTAGGATTGGTTTTTTGTTGTTGTTGTTGCTGGTTTTGTTTGGGTTTTTTCCCCGGACATCAAAAGTGTAGAAGCGAGACGTTCTTTATGCCAGACTGTCTAACAATAGCACAAACACCTTTTTGCATCCAGCGCGTTGCTTTTGCTTGTTTTTTCCCTATGTATTATTTACAAAGAAAACTGTAAGTTCTCTTTTAACCCTATCCGTACGTCATGTTTTACTATCGTATTCATACGACGTGGGGAACTCTGTGCCACCACTTTCCAAAGAGGAAATTTACTCATTATTCCGATCCGTACGCTTTGTATAGCAGTCTGTCAAATTGATTTTTTGAGAAATACTGAAAGTTTCAAGGAGATCTTCGCACTAGAAGTATTCTAAAATGTGAAAAGTACAACCCCGGGGAGTACAAAATGACCCTAGGGCGTACGGATAGGGGATTAAAAAGTGTCATACTGTGATAATATTACACACTGGAACAGTGGTGCTAGACAACCGTGGCGATATCGCCCGCTGGTAGTTGAGTTGGTAATTTTGGTCATGGTGGGTGGTGGGGATCACGCGGGTTATGACAAGTCGCTACATCAGAATTAAGAAGTTTTATCTGCTCAGCACCAAGTTTTGAGAAAATTGACGTCAAAGATTTTGCGTTTCACATCATGACAAGCTTTTTCGAATACATTTGTTTGAATATCTTGATAACAACTCAGAATAATCTTACGATTTTGATAGAGCAGGTAGATCTTAGTTACTGACATTTTTGGTAGCTACCTCAGAATAACAAAGTTGTATCTGCCATTTTTGGCCGTTTTGAGTTACTATACCTCGTATAAGACGATGAGATCAAAAACCAAATATTATATTTATTGCTCTATCAAAATTGTACGGTTATTCTGGGCAGCTATCAAGACAATCAAAGATTTGCATTTGAAAATGCTTGACGTATTGTGAAGCTAAACTTTTTAACGTCAAATTTCTCAAAACTAGGTACTGTGCAGATAGAAATGTGTAATTCTATGATAGAGAAGCATTGTTTCATACCCCTTTTGATAATGGTGTAAAAGACGGGGAAGGGAGAGGGGGGGGGGTCGGTACAAGATTTTTAACATTTACACATCTTAAAAGTGGAACGAGTTGACGCTGACAATAATAAGGTTGCCGTGTACTGCACATGAATCCCAATGCAGGTAATATATGAGTTATCATGGTGAAATCAGACACTCGTCAAAATAGTGAAATCGAAAAAATCGGCATTTCCCCACCCGTTTAGCAATTTGAATCGTTTATGTAATGAAAAAATACATTCCTTTGTGGATTTTACAGAAAAACGTGAATTAGAGGGAAAAAAATAAACAATAACAATTTGCAGTTTCCTAGGACTCTCAAGCTATGGAAGCCACCAAATTTGGCGACCATTTTCTACTTTATTTTACCTCTGAAACTAGGCGACCCAACCTCCTTCAATCGCAAGTATCTCGACCTCCATTGCAGACAGCTGGCTTTTTTTTT
Source organism: Aplysia californica (assembly GCF_000002075.1). Lineage (NCBI taxonomy): Eukaryota > Metazoa > Mollusca > Gastropoda > Aplysiida > Aplysiidae > Aplysia > Aplysia californica. The sequence goes on along the minus strand of NW_004797645.1, from coordinate 666,967 downwards.
TCATAGAAAGAAAGACATATCATCATCATCATCCAGTGCCAGATCTGCGACAGACCTCGGCGATTATAGTTTTTCCTTTCATTCCTTTGCTCGGATGCTCTCAAAAAAGCTACGTTTCCCTGGAAAGACATATAAACAGTCTTTAAGACTGTACCAATATGTCCATACGTCCCAAAATTAACGAACGCCTGATTCCGCCACGTCGTGACACACATAATCGTAATGTAATAATATAGATGAATGAAACAAACACCGCTTCAGTAACGAGTATTGATATTTATTAATTCATTCCCTCATCAATAATTGTGCTTGATGATCCAATAATGATAGTACGCGTAGATCATGTTTTACGGCCCCATTGATACCGTTTAGGTCATTCAGAGACGGGTCACTGTCACTCTCACTGTATAGGCCTCTGCGGTCTAAGTAGAGGGTTATAGGCAAAACGTATTTACCGAGAGAGAGAAAGAGAGAAAGAGAGAGAGAGAGGGAGAGAGAGAGAGAGAGAGAGAGAGAGAGAGAGAGGGAGAGGAGAGAGAGAGAGGGAGAGAGGGAGCAAGAGAGAGGGAGAGAGAGAGAGGGAAAGAGAGAGGGAGAGAGAGAGAGCAAGAAATAAAACGTTGCGTCGTCATGATTTGTGAACTTAATAACGGTTGGACCCATTATCAGACTTGCGATAACAAACAATTTTCGACAGCTGTTGTGAACACGGTTGGAATGCGGAAGTTATTC
>NW_004797645.1:664281-665591 GCF_000002075.1 Aplysia californica | reverse complement strand
GGGGTGGTCTATTTATGCCGCGTGTTTTCAAGTAGCGTGTCTTCATTCACGTCTTTGTGTCTACTTTGTGCTGTTTGATATCTCTACGTCGTGCTGTCTTTGTGTTTTTAAGTTGTCTGAATGTCTCTACGATGTTGTCTTTGCTTTTTTAATGTTCTCTGATATCTCTACGAAGCTGCTTTTTTGTTGTTTTTAAAATAATTTTTGATACATCTAGGATGTTGTCTTTGTGTTGTCTGATATCTCTACATCTCTACTCCGCTGTCTTGAGTTGACAAAAACAGGAAAGGGAGACAAGAGTGGGGCAGAAATTGATAACTTTGTCTCAAAGCCCTGATCGATTTTCTCCTGATCTGAGACGCTTGAACTGCACATTATCATGCAAACTTCGATTTTCCTGCCAGCATTTTATCACAGAATTGATTGAAACGTAGTGCCTTATTACCTTTTGTCTTCACTTCCAATTAAAATTAATCCAGTGGTCGTCTCTTTCTTCTGGAAAAGTTTGGACGTTTTTGTTTGAGAACTGGAGACTCCCGAAAGCGATGCTATCTCTACGTGTCTTGTCTGTGTACGTGTCTGTCTCTACGTGTCTTGTCTGTCTGTCTCAGACACGTACATGTAGGGTATTGTCTTTGGCACAATCAGCATCCCGTCTAGTAGTACGTGTATGAATTTAAGGCCTCTTTCTACACAAGTAGGCCACCTAACAAGCGGGACATCTGATATTCACGTCCGTTCCCGATAGGACTAAGCCAAGTGGTGGATGGTTGGTTTGTGCTCTGTTGTGGATTGCTTCTTCTTTTCTATCAAACATCTATCGTCCTTATCTCCCCTTCTTCTTTTTATGTTTGTTACCCCACCTCTAATCTTCTGGCTCTAATATGACCTAATGCATTGTGAGCGCCGTAAAATCTCTACTAACACAAACAAAACTAAGCCAAGTGGATTGAGTCCTTTAACACTCCACAAAACGATCCGAATTCAAGAAGAACGCCCAGTCTGGGATTCGAACCAGTTTGATCGGTACAGTTTCTGATCTACTAGTTGCACCCTGGTTGCCAAACATACCAAACAACATAATAGATAATATACATCGCAGATATGTGCAACTGAGAAGAGAGAGAGAGAGAAAGAGAGGGAGAGAGAGAGGGGGAGAGAGAGGGAGAGAGAGAGGGAAAGAGAGAGAGGGAGAGAGAGAGAGAAAGAGAGGGAGAGAGAGAGGGGGAGAGAGAGGGAGAGAGAGAGGGAAAGAGAGAGAGGGAGAGAGAGAGAGAAAGAGAGGGAGAGAGAGAGGGGGAGAGAGAGGG
>NW_004797645.1:662104-663953 GCF_000002075.1 Aplysia californica | reverse complement strand
AGAGAGAGAGAGAGAGAGAGAGAGAGAGAGAGGGAGGGAGAGAGAAGGGGGAAAGAAGGGGGGAGGGGATAAAGTGGGTATTCATTTTATGAGAACAGAGTAATACACAAGTTGCAAGCCCTCAGTGAGATAAGGGTACAATCTAGAAAGAGACGACACTTTAATATTCCTTATCTCTTTTATTTCAGGGGATGGATAATGAAGGACGGAACTCCAATGGGCCCGTAAGTTGTTCAACGTACTTTTCCTCGAGCTTTTCTTTCCATCATTTTTCTTGTTGATAGAGGCTTCTTTTCAAGTAGTTCGGGTCAGCTGCAACCTTTTCTGAGAAGAAAAAAAGAAAACACTTGTCATTATAACAATAAATAATAGTCTTATGGTCACTTCATTGTCTTACTTTCTGTTTCATTCAAGAATATTTTTAAAAAATGACTTTGTCAAGGAAATGTACTAGATCTAAAATGAAGAGATTTTGAGTGAAAAAGTAGACTACAGTGCGGTCAAAAATTCGAGGCGCCATATTTATTGTCAAATATCTCCTAAAGTGTCAAACATAAAGTCTCCAGCTCTTGCACAATGACTTGTATCAATTTGTCATTACAGATCAATATTTTTTTGTAAACATCTGTTAGCTGTAATTGAAAAAATTCCTTATCAAATACTAATTAAAAATCCCAGAGGGAGATTTCTACAGATCTTAAACGGTTTACAGCTGGTGCAATATCCCTTTTAAAACAAGTCTGCCATTTTTTTGTCTAATTGCGACATTATGACTATCGAACGCGTGTTTTGAGAAAAATTAGTGCAAAAGAGTGTTCACTAACTATAAAATCAATTACAGCTAACACGTTCTGCCACAAAAAAATGTCTTTGATGAGCTATGACGTAAGCTAATATGCAAAATGTGTGAGAAGCGGGAAGTGCTGTAAACAATCCCATTTTCCGCGTGACGGAGATTTATATCACTTTACATAAATTTATGAAAAAAAAAATCTTATAATCCAGCTTAAATTGTTGTCAACAAATGTGATTTAAATTAAGACAAATTGATAAAAACTGCTGTGCAGAGTATGGGTGACAATAATTCACCCGTTAAAGAGATATTTGAGGATAAATTGCGCCACGATTTTTTCAATACACTATACGTTCGTGAATCCTACTGCTACTTACCATATTTTAAACTTTTTGTTTTAGATGGACTTGACTTGTTTTTGACTTGATTTGCTTTCCTTTTATAAAGCTTCAGTTTGGGAATGACATAGGTGGTTTTCCACTGGACGGATTTGTGAAAGACTTATGTGGTTTTCCACTGGACGGATTTCATAGGGGTTTTCTATAGCTATAGGTACTGTTGTAAGGTGAGAGTTAGTGCCCTGACTTATTTCTTCTAAAAATGAACGAATTCGTGTTACTTTTCACACGAGCCCCGTCAATTGATACTTGAAAGCGCTTCTTTTTTTTTTTTTACATTTTGGCAATTAACTTTTTGCTGCAAATCATTAATTAGACCTATCACTATCAGGAAGTTGTTGTAGTGCATGGCATTTTATGACATTGATATTACATTTTTAACTTTTTTTTTTTTTTTCCCGATCCCGCAGAAACCCCAGCCCCTACAACTTGTACAAGCAGCGGGGGTGAGTTCTCTCGTTGTTTTCTTCTCTCAACTCGGTAGCTTAGTCGGCTGCCTGCCCTTTATGCTTCTCGGGAAGCCGAGAATGTTTCTGAGCGTCATAGCGTCTGTGGGGGTAATGGTATAGTGTGAAGAGCATTGAGCGTGCTGTAGAGCAGGGGTATGCGCTACATAAATACTATTTATTATTGTTATTATTATTATTATCATTATCAC
>NW_004797645.1:657973-659317 GCF_000002075.1 Aplysia californica | reverse complement strand
CTTCCTCTCCCCCTCCCTCTTAACCGCTTGTCTCTCTCTCCCCCACTCCCTTCCCCTTTTCTCTTCCCCTATTCTCCTCCCCCCCTCTCTTCCCCTCTATCTCCCTCTCAACCGCCAGTCTCTCTCTCTCCAGTGTTTTTAATCTTTAATTTCGGTCAATCTTCCTCACTTGGAGAGAGATTGCTCCTCTCTGCGATGATTTGTTCTCAAAAGAAGGCCCCGACTCCCTGGGTCGGGAAAGGGTGGGGAGGTTTGGGCCTGGGGGTGGGAGGATGTGATAAAAGGCCGGGCCTCTTTATGAATGAGGGAGGAGAGAGCTAGAGGAGATCGGAAGTGACGTCACAAGGAAGCGGAAGTAAAAGATAGAAAGGAACAAAATATGTCGATACAGTGAGCGAGGAAGTTGTTTCCGGGTTGTCGAGGTGTGGAGAGAGGGGGGGGGATGAATAAGAAATAAACTCACTTTATTCACGAAAACATGACATTATGTGTATGTAAAATTGGAATTTCTCGTCGTAAAACCCTCTACTATTAATTAAATTGAAATGGTAATGTCTTTCGAGAACTGGTTTCTACGCGGTCTTCTTTCGTGTTGTACGTAAGAAAAATAAAATAAATAACTTTGGTTACCTGAAACTTTCTAACCACTTAACTTTCAAATTAAAAAAAAAATATAAGTATGGTTTTTATAATTATTTAAAGGGTACACAGTTATATTAAGGAGTCTGAATTCCCTCTAGATACAGCACCACGCCTTACACTTTCTGTTCGTCGTGCCTTGAGAGAGGCAGAAGTTTTTGCCCGTCACAAGTCCTGACGTCAGAGTGAGACTCGGACATTGGCTCCGCCCCCTCCCACAGTGTAATCTGCAGTGATTGGTTGGTTCCCTGTAGGCCAAGCCCCGCCCACAGTTTAATCTGCAGTGATTGGACTGTTCCCTGTAGGCCTAGCCCCACCCATTGTGTGATTTGCTGTGATTGGTCTGTTCCCTGTAGGCCTAGCCCCACCCACTGTGTGATTTGCTGTGATTGGTCTGTTCGGTGTATGTCCCGACTCTCCCTGTCTAATCTAAGACGCCGGAGGTCAAGAGGTCGTGTCGGCCACTTGTTCCCCTGACCTCATTTCCCTCTGGAGAATTTGTCTTATTTGGAATGAGGAGTTCTCGACTTAATTAATGTGGTTTCTGGAAAACTTGACTCGAGAAAGGGGCTTTGGACATCTTGAAAAAATAGAAGGCAAACGAAGAAGGGGTAGACCTAAAGGAAAGTATTTGGAAAACTTGAACAGATGGGTGGCGGGGAAACATCAGGATAAAGTGTGTTTGTCTGTTTGTGTGTTTGTGTA
>NW_004797645.1:655390-657284 GCF_000002075.1 Aplysia californica | reverse complement strand
CGTACACACACACACACACACACACACACACACACACACACACACACACACACATACATACACGCACGTGACAACAGAAAATCACATCTGTATTTAGCATCTGCTTTCTTTGTTTTCCCCTTATAATCTGGTCTAATCTCTACATATTATCACGTAAATCAATTTCTTTTAATTAAGGAAAATCCTCTTCCTGCCGACGCAACTGTCCATTGACATGTGATCTGTCACATTTGTGAGGCTGCGTGGTGGAATCGGGCTTTCGTCTATTTTTGGGCATGTAGAGTTATTGGTATCATCTTAAAGCTTGTTCTGTTGTCTTTATTTGGATTTTTAAAAAAATCCATTAATCTTGAATACAAGTTGAGGTATGTTCGAATGAAGGAGGTGGGGTTACCTGTTTTCAGAGGTAAAATTAGTGAGAAAATGGCCGCCAAAGATGAATTATTTCCTTATCTTAATAATCCGTGGTAACTGAAAATTAAATTTTTTGGGGTCTTTAATCAACATTTTTCAGAAAAATCCACAAAGAAATTACTTCTTTAATGGGCATGAAAGGTGTTGAGCCAAAAAACAAACTTTTATAAAAATTCACAAACCTCCGGAAAAATGCAAGTTTCGTCACTTTGATTATTTTGACGAGAGCCTGATTCCAAGACGCTGCCTCACATTATCATATACCCTGTTAGCTCAGGTGGTATACAGCTGAGCAGTGGTTCTGGTGGTCTGGTTCGAATCCCTTTCATGGGTCTTTTTTAACTGGATTTGTTTTGAGAGTTTTTGAACTCTTCAAGGTCGTAGCATGGACATATTGCTATCTTTGAATTACAAGTTTCTATCTTTCATTTTTTGCCGTTTTGAATTACTAAGACCATGGGGTCGGATGAAACTTTGAACTCTTCAAGGTCGTAGTGTGGACATGTGGCTACCTTAGAATTACAAGGTTCTATCTGACCTTTTTGGCCGTTTTTGAGTTGTTAAAACCATGGGGTCAGATGTTACAAATGTTCTATCTGCTCTGTCAAAATTGTTAGATTATTCTGAGTCGTTATCAAGAAATTCAAAGAACTGCTTTTAAAAAAGATTAACATGTTGTAAACTCAATTTTTTAAAACTCTTTAAGGACGAAGCGGACGCATGTGTCCGACCAGCAACCAGTAACAGACCAAAGACGACGTTGCAGCACGTTTTGAACCATCGTACACAAACCTAATACGTCAATTTGCATATTTCATAACATGCATACATTTTGCATGCCTCATTAAAGTTTCAGACAAAGAAAACAGAATGGAAAAATCTGCTCGAAAAACGAAACTATGCCTCTATATTTTTAAATTATGTACTCCGAAACAGTGCGTCTTCAATGAGTTCAAACGTCAAATTTCTCAAAACTAGGTACTGAGCAGATAGAGCTTTGTTACGCTAGGGTAGAAACAATCCGTACACAACAGACCAAAGACATTGTTGTGGCACATTTCGAACCATAAGACACAAATCCACAAGCAACATGAATAGGCATATTTCACAGTATGTATTTGTTGTCTGCCTTTGTAATTTTCTGATCAACGAACTAGAAAAGAGGAATTGGCATGAATGAAGGAGTTACTCTCCAAACACAGAGTCTTCAAGTGTTGTGGAATATCCACAAGGAGCGAACTCGAAAGGTTTACATACCATCATGATTCTGATCTATGCCATAATCCCCATAGACCATAATTTTAGGGTTCATATTTTGTACAAAATCCCTAAATCTGATTCTTTTTAAAATTGCTGTTTCTTAATATTATGTGCTATTGATATCATGTGCTTTAGAAATAGCGTGTCGATATAGAAATTCTAAATCTCGACGTTGAAAAAAGCAAGGGGAGAAATAGAGGGGGAGAGAAGAGGAGTGGGG
>NW_004797645.1:649959-652597 GCF_000002075.1 Aplysia californica | reverse complement strand
CCCCCCCACCACCATGTTTATAGACATTCACCTTCCCCAAACCCCGGAGTGACGTCGGTGGCCCTGTGGTTAGGCTACCGAACTCGTAATCTATGGGGTTCGGGGGTTCGAGCCTCAGCTCGGTCCGAACTTACGTCTTTGAGAAAGGCATTTTACACAAAATTCCCATTTGGTTCTGTCCTTTCGGAGATGCACATTAAACTCGGAGATCTTGCCTCCTAAATAAACTAATAGTGTTAATAGATCTGTCACTGGATACAAGAAAAGAGTAATGAAAAGTTACATTGAGCCAATCCTATTACACGGGTGCGAAGAGTGGACAATCAATAGACAGCTGAAAAGAACAATATAGGCGACAGAGTTGTGGTTCATAAGACGCATGCTGCGTATCTCATGTATCAAATGAAGAAGTCTTGGTTGAAGCAAATTGCAGACGACAGCTGTATTACGAATATACGAAAGCGACAGGCAAAGTTTACACTGAACACACAATGCCGAAAGAAGCATTGAAGAATATTGTAACAACAGGCAAGTGTGATGGAAAGAGAGACAGAGGAAGACAGAGGGAAAATATATTGGAATAGTAGACGACAAATCTGGGAGCAGCAAGAACAACAGACACCATCGCTGCAACGCAAGTCAGAGTGAAGTGGAGGTCCATGATCGCCCACGCCAGTCGGCAAGGCACCGGATGATGATGAGTGTTCCTAGAGGCGTTGAACCCCACACTAATTCACCATTTTCACCAAACCCTGAGCGCAGAGTGTGGATCACTCCCCGGGCAATGCTACTGACTGAAGTGTCTTTAGTCGATTCCCAAAGGGGGGAACATTAATAATAATAATATTTTCTTATGCACAGTAGAATAATTGTAAATTGTAAATGGGCTGATTCATCTCAATCATGCTCATAACTGTGCCTGAACTGCAACGGGAACTGCTGCTTTTTCTTTCCTAATCCTTACTATCGTCATTGTTTCCTCTACCGTCTTCTTTTGTATGTTTGTCACACTCTTGTGACATGCTATTTCCACGGTGCCTTGATAGTCGAAATAGACTTTGTGCTGTTGAAGCTAGAGAGTTGAGCAGAGTAAGCCCGATTCCCTGTAGGGTTTCTCTTTTGACATCCACCCCTTGGCGCTCATATGACCTTATGCAGTTGCGAGTGCCGTAAAACCTCTTCTAAAACTAAAGAGTGCGGATCAAGTCTCTGACCAACCGTGAGATAACGAGCCAGTCTCCAGCATGCAGACATGTACTGTAAAACCGGGTGCCCATTGGCACGTTCGTGTCGGGTAGTGTCGGGTCGGTTTGTCAGCCAGATTGAGGGCTCGAAGCGGCTATCGTGGCAAAGAAAAATGGATCACCCTACTCGTCTCCTCAAAAACAAACGCGTTTGTTTTCATACAGGGTGCCCATCGGGTTTGGTCGGGTCTGGTCGGGTCTGGTCGGGTCTGGTCGGGTCTGGTCGGGTCTGGTCGGGTCTGGTGGTCTGGTTCGAATCTGGTCGGGTCTGGTCGAGTCTGGTCGGGTCTGGTCGGGTCTGGTCGAGTCTGGTAGGGTCGGGATGATCGCCCGCCTCGTCGCCTGAAAACGAACGTGTTCGATTTTGTTTCGGGGAGTCGGGCGCAATCGCCTTGTGCCACAATAGCCGCTTTTCGCCCTCAATCTGGCTAACATACCGCCCCGATCAGACCCGATTCCCCCATCAATGGGCACCCCGTCTTATCTCGTGTTGGGGAACACCTCTGTGGTGAGGCAACAATACACGTCCTTTTGTGAGATAGGAGAAAATAAGAAAGCGGTGTCATGTGAAGAAAACGAAACGAAATATTATGATCCTTCCACTTTGATCAGGGCGTCTGTCGTCTGCTAATGTGTCGGGGGAAACAATGGCTGACCGACCCGATCCCCCAATAAGCACCCCATATCAGGCGACGAGTCGAGCGATCGACCCGACACGGTCTGACCTGATAGGGGCATTAAACCCATACCATTTCTCCATTTACGGTCCGACCCGATCCGACCCGCCCCGATCCCATCCGCATAATGGGCACCCAGAATAACAGCCCTACCTACCACTCCCTACTTCTTGGCACCCACGACCACCAACGCCCCCCGGCGGCCATTAAAATTTCAGGATCAGACACCGGCAGAGACGATAAATAGTCGTTGGGGTGTGTCGGAACTAGGAAGTAGGCGTGCCTACCACGTGTGAGAAGGCCGCGCTCAGAGATCTTTTATTTACTTGGTTAGCACTTTGGGGTGAAATTACTTCCCCTTTGTCTCTGACCTTACATGGGCAGTGTCAAATTTACCACAGCCTCAGTTGTCTCTTTTTTTCTTCTTTTCTTTTAATTCTTGGGTTGGATTTTTTAACTTTACTAGGTACATTTTGTTTAGTGGTGGTGTTGCTATTGTTAATATTATGTTAAAGTTTTTGCTGTTTATGCTGTTAATATCGCTAATGTTGTTTGTTGTTGTTGTTGTTGATATTGTTGATGGTTTTATCGTCGATCCTGTCAATGTTGTTGTTGTTGTTATTGCTGTTGCTGTTGCTGTTGTTGTTTGTTGTTGCTGACACTGTTGTTGTTTGTCGTTTTATTTTATTATTTATTTTTTTTTTGGAGGGGGGGGAG
>NW_004797645.1:645772-647482 GCF_000002075.1 Aplysia californica | reverse complement strand
CCAAAAAAAAAAGCAAGGCAAATGAACAGGCTTTAACTTTAAGATGATACCTATAGCCCCATTTGCCCAAAAAGTGACGAGTGCCTGGTTCCAGCACGTCGAGGCACATTGTCCTTTTATCTAGTATCTCTGCTTGAAAGTTGTACCCTTCTCAGCCCTGGTGGGCCCTGACAGGCAAGGGCGTAAAACCTTCCTATTAGATTATCTAAATTGTGTCGATGGGAGTGTAAAAAACACCTACATTAAAAAAAACCCCCAACAACTCATGTTCTGGAGGTAAGCAACAATAACAACACAACAACATTCTGACTGGGACCGCGAAATCCTTCGGACCTCTCCAGGAGAAACGAAGTCATTTTTACTCGATTTAGGCATCGGACACACGGCCCTGACCCACAAATACCTCCTACAGGGAGATGAGAAGCCGTTCTGTGTCGGATGCAGCACAGATTTTACCATTAGACATATTTTAACCGAATGTCTAGACTTTGGAGAGATCCGAAGGAACTATCATAACTGCAAAAAATTGCAAGACATTTTTTCCGTCCTTGGTCCCAACAAAAGTTTGAATTTTATGAAGGCCATTGGCCTCTATGGAAAATTGAAGTATAGAACAAAATTGAATAATTAAATTTTTTAAAAATGAAAGTTATTTTAGTCTGAAATTATATATCTACACCAAATAGATAGATAGATAGATAGATAGATAGATAGATAGATAGATAGATAGATAGATAGATAGATAGATAGATATATAGATAGATAATTAGATAGACAGAGAGAAAGATGAAAGAGAGCGAGAGAAAGAGAGAGAGATAGAGAGAGATATAAAGAGAGAGAGAGAGAGAGAGAGAGAGAGAGAGAGAGAGAGAGAGAGAGAGAGAGAGAGCAAAGATTAGCGGCCATGACAATGCCCTACATAGTATATGAAATAGTACAAGTCTCTAACAATAACACATCGACATAGGATATTCAGATTGGAAAAATAAAACTCTATTCACCTTATGTGGCTGGGATTCCGTACCTTTTTTTTTTTTTTTAAATAAAAAATTCACAGCAGTTTCGAGAAAAAGGAAAAATTCTTTTTTTGTCAGTGTAAAATTGGAAAATAGAGTTCAACCAAATTTGATTTCAAATATATTTAAGAACTAGTCGCAGTTTCACTTTGATTTTTTCACACAAGTAGGTTAACTGATCAGGCTTTCGACTTAGCTAATAACAAAAATTTAATGTTGGTGCCAAAATTTTAAAAAGGCGTTTTTTCAGCTCTCAGTAGCAGCTGTGTTATCTCGTTTTCATGTTTTTTTTCTAAAAAAATATCTTTTTAGAGTACTTGATTTCAATACTTACTTCATTGATGACTAGCGATGTAAAATGTCATATCGTAATGGATGAGTAAATATTGATTCCGTTTTTGCTACTTCAAACATCGCGCCTTTTGAGAGCAACTGAAATCCGTGTCAACAGAAACAGGATACGCCCCACAATGAGCACTTTGTCATCCAACACCAACTATTTCCCCAGGCCTGCAATAACGGTAGTGTTTCTGACGTGCAGAATGGTTGTATCTCCAATATCGGTATATTATAATTATATGGACAGACAGCATTCCTTCGAATATCACGGGGATCACGTTTTAGGGGTTACGTTCTAGAACTCACAGGGAGAGGGGAAATTCTGCTAACTAAAGGTCATACAGTATATATATAT
>NW_004797645.1:643549-644711 GCF_000002075.1 Aplysia californica | reverse complement strand
GGGGGGGTGATTCTCCTGAAAAGCCCGTATTTGACAAACTTTGACTTTGATGAATCAATGACGCCAACTGTTTGTAAAAGGCATAAGAGAATGGTGCAAAAGGGTGAGAGTGATTGAGTGAGTGAGTGAGTGAGTGAGTGAGTGAGTGAGTAAATGTGTGAGTGAGTGAGTGAGTGAGTGAGTGAGTGAGTGAGTGAGTGAGTGAGTGAGTAAATGTGTGAGTGAGTGAGTGGGTGAGTGAGTAAATGTATGAGTGAGTGAGTGGGTGACTGAGTGGGTAAGTAAGTGAAAGAAACAGTAAGTTGGTAATTGAGTGGGTGAGTGAATGGCTGAGTGATGGAGCTTTATAGAGTGAAAGAATGTATGAGATGAGTAAGTGAGTAGGAGAGTAAGTGAGTGAGTGAATGAACCAACAAAAAATTGAACGAGTGAATGAGAAAGCGAGTAATTGAATGAGTGCGTGAATGATTGAGAAATAGAGTTGCGGAAAGTGGGTGAATGTATGAGTGACAGGGCAGATGAAAACAAAAACAAAAAAAAACATAAATAAACAGCAACAACAATAACAAAACAAAACAGCAAAACAAAACAACTACAAAAAAAAACCCCAACCCTCCAGTGTTGTAGAGTGAGCAGCCGAGAGGGAAACTGGAACTGGGTTTCTGACGGGGAAGTGAGTCGTCCGTGTGACTTTGCTCTTTTTGTCGGTGTTTGGTGATTGCTTGTGGTCGAAGAGTGTGTTTGTGTGCGGGGGGGGTGTGTGTGCGTGTGTGTGTGTGTGTGTGTGTGTGTGTGTGTGTGTGTGTGTGTGTGTGTGTGTGTGTGTCTTTTTCTTCTTCTTCTTCTTCTTCTTCTTCTTCTTCTTCTTCTTCTTCTTCTTCTTCTTCTTCTTCTTCTTCTTCTTCTTCTTCTTCTACTTCCTCTTCGTCTTCTTCGTGATGAAAGAAAGTTGAGAAGTTCCCCGCAAGTGAGGATATTCAGTGAATACATAATTAACTACAGTCGGGAGATTTCAGAATCTTTGTGTGAACACGCATGCATGCACGCAAGAATAAACACACGCACGCATAATATATATATACAGAAAAACACTTGCACATTCAAACACACTGACACACACTCAGACACATACACACTCATACAAACACACACACTCACACAC
>NW_004797645.1:634418-642668 GCF_000002075.1 Aplysia californica | reverse complement strand
AGGAGTGGAAGGGGTGTCTGTCTGTCTACCTCAGTGTGTGTGAACGAGTGTCTGTTTGTACCTGTGTGTGTGTTTGTGTGTGTGTGCGTGAGTGTGTGTGTGTGTGTTTGTGTGTGTGTGTGTGTGTTTGTATGTGTGTATATGCGCACACGTGTCTCTGCCTGCCTGTTTGTTTGTTTGTGTATGTACGTCTGTTTGCATATTATCATTTGTTACTCAACAATGTGGAATCAGGCTCTCGTCAATTTTTGGGCATGTAGAGTTATTGGTATCATCTTAAAGCTTATTCATCTGTCTTTATATGGATGAAAAAAAATATCATTTATCTTGAATGTAAGTCGAGATATTTGCGAATGAAGGAGGTGGGGTCACCTGGTTTCAGAGGTAAACTAAGTGAGAAAATGGCCGCCGAAGATTAGTCATTTCCTTAGCTTAAGAGTCCGTGGTAACTGAAAATTTACATTTTTTGCGCCTTTAATCAACGTTTTTCAGAAAAATTCACTCAGAAATGTTTTCTTTAATGGGCATGAAAGGTCTTCAGCCAAAAAAACAAAAAATTGATAAAAATTTACTAGCCAGCAGAAAAATACCAATTTCTTCACTTTGATTATTTTGACGAGAGCCTGATTCCACCACGCTGGCTCACATATCATTTTTTACAACGTTTCTCTGAAGATCAACTTGTATGTACATGTGTTTGAATAGTCAACACTGTAGTTACAACAAATCGTTACCATCCCTCACAACTCACACGGTCTCCCCCCCGTCTGTTCTATATATAGCCCAGGAGCAGGCGGCCGATCCGTGGGGTCCTGGCAAGCGGAAGTAGAGTGAGTCCGGTGGAGCAGCTGCCAGATAGGCTGACGTCACCGCCCACGCACAGACTACGCAACACCCGCCGGCACGTGCCGGACCAATCAAAATCTTAGTTTGTTTGGACTTTTAGTTTTTGCCTTTATTTTAGTTTCGAAACAATTTCTACGATAAATGCTTATTGGTTATTATGAAGAAAAGTTTCATCAATGATCTGTGATTGATTTTTTTCCCAAACGAATGTGATAATAAATTATGGATCGATAAAGAGGCCAAGAGGTCGAATGTATATTATAATTTCTTCTCTACAACGTTTTTGGTTTAATCTTACTTGATGTACGAGAGGCATAGCATTACTTGAAGATCATGTCCTGTTGAAATAGTAACATACGTGAATACAAACACACACACACAGACAGACAGACAGACACATAAACAGACAGATACACACAAACATACACACATACATATATACACACACATACACATTCATAGACACATACACATATTAACACACACACACACACATACACACACATACACACACACACACACACACACATACACACACACACACATGTGCACGCACGCATGGGCATACACAAACTCATTATGCCAAAGGAGGTAGTTTTGGAAAAGCTGGAAATGTTGACTGTTTTCATCTCTCGTAATCGTGAAGTGGAAAACCAGGCCAGCAAAAGTCCATGTTCAGAGACAAAAGTCCCCCCCCCTCCCCCAACCCCTTTAGTACAGAGCAATGGTGTTCTTTTGACCCATGAACAAATGTAGCTTAGAATGAAAAACCTAGTGATGTTCAAACCGTAGTCCTTTTCTTCACCCCCCTCCCTCCCCACCTCTACTGTGTAACACGGTGAGGATGTGAAAAGATGGAAACTTGTTTGGAACAGTCCCTAAATATACATTTTAATTGCAGGTCAGTAATTTAAAACTTAAAAAAAAACACACCAAAAAGACCCATAAAAATAATCTAGAAATGTAGAAATAAGAAGTCTTGAGATCGAAAAGTGTTTTGTAAGTAGGAAATACAACATTGGAATTGTGTCCCCTGTAGTCCTCTCTTAGAGCAGACGACGTTAAGGTTGTCCCCCTTGTCTCTGAGCAGACGCCACTGGATCAGCCCGGGAGGTCATGACCCGGGCCCAGCTGCTGGGTCACTCTAGATCTGTTGTCCAGTCTGTCAAAGAATAAGATGATAATAACATAATTATCATCAGGACGTAATATTATAGCTTCAGGTATGATGTCTTACATTTCCTGCGTCTATTTATTATTTTTTTCTTTGTGTGGTAAAAGTTCCTGACATTGAGCATCGGAGCGGGCTCACCCTTGTCCATGCTTGATCTCTATGTCTCACGCACCTCCAGTGTTTATTCGACAACACAAAACGGAGAAAGAATTATTACTTGTAACTCATTTTTACGACTTAGTCACACGTGTCTGTCAATAAAGCTGTTATTTCTAGACGTCTGCGTGTAATCCTCAGCAATAACATGCACACCCACACGGCACTACATCTGCAGATAAGGAAAGTCTTTAGAGCGACTTGTCTGAAACTTGGGGGCCCGCAGGACGATTTTTTGCAACCCTTATTTGACATCAACGAAGTGTAGTGTTTAGTGTAACAGCAAACCTTACTTAACATCAACAGAGTTTAGTATCACGTGTTAGTGCGACGCCTTACTTGACATCAACAAAGTGTAGTGTTTTAGTGTTAGAGAAACCATTACTAGACATCAACAAAGTGTAGTGTTTTAGAGTTAGAGGAACCCTTACTAGACATCACCAAAGTGTAGTGTTTTAGAGTTAGAGCAACCCTTACTAGACATCAACAAAGTGTAGTGTTTTAGAGTTAGAGCAACCCTTACTAGACATCAACAAAGTGAAGTGTTTTAGAGTTAGAGCAACCCTTACTAGACATCAACAAAGCGTAGTGTTTTAGAGTTAGAGCAACCCTTACTAGACATCAACAAAGTGAAGTGTTTTAGAGTTAGTGCGACCCTTACTAGACATCAACAAATCTCAGTGTTAGAAAACCCTTACCAGACATAAACAAAGTTTAGTGTTACGTGTGAGTGCACCCTTACTTGACAGCACCAAAGTTTGGTATGAGGTGTTAGTTTTTGGGTGGAGATTTCTAGTCATGATGACGCAGTAGAAATAGCCCAAACAATCTACAAAACGGTCAGCTTCTTCTTAATAGGTCGTAGGAAGCTGTTTGTCATCCTTCATCATTGAGAAATGTTCAGAAATAAACTGAAATGTGTGTATAAATAGAGGTAGGATCACATAATTTATTCCCATTTTCTTTGTCAATAAAAAAGATTTTGAGAGAAATTTCGTTGATGTCTGTTTCAGATCTGTCTGGCACTTAGGCTTTTTATGATGATGTTAATGCTGTGTAAAAGTTAAATGTTTATTTAATGTTACACACAGACTCAGTAACCTTCCTTAAATGACAAGTTTCATAAGTTTTGAGTAAGATTAGGTGTATTACTTGGGTGTCCCCACGTTCAAAAAAAGATATATCTTCGGGAACGTCTGTGTGTTTGTGCCGTCGTGGTGAAATCATGCGCTCGTCAAATTATTGAAACCTAATAGACAGACATGTTTTCCACCCTCTGGGTAATTTTTATCAAATAATTGAATACTTAAAAAAAAATACTTGTTAATTAAATAGATTTTTTTTTTGGGGGGGGGGGGCGGAGGGGGGTTTGGGAGGGGGGGTGGGCGGTCAATACTTTTTTTTCTCCATTGAAAAACACATGTTTGTGTGAATTCCCTCCCCCCCCCCCCCCCCCCCAAATGGGTAAAAGGCACAAAAAAGTAAATTTTCAGTTTCCAAAAACTCAATCTTTGGAAGGTACCAAAATTTAGGGGCCTTTCTCACGACATTTTCTTCTTTCTCTGTAACCAGACGACCGCCACCGCTTTCAGTCGCAAATATCTCAGCTTAGATTTAAGATAAAAGGGTACTGTTTTTATCAAAAGGAAAAACAAATCAATTAGTTTCAAGATGATGATGATAACCCAAAAAATTGACGAGCACATGATTCCACCGCATAGTGACACATTTTTTATTTGGAAACATTTGTCAGTCAGAATGTATTGACCTAATCAAACATATATAGCCACAGAATTTTTTGCAGTATGACAGAAATGGAAAAAGAAGATGAAGAAGAAGAAGAGAAAGAAGAAGAAGAAGAAGAAGAAGAAGATGATGAAAAAGAAGAACAAGAACAAGAACAAGAACAAGAACAAGAACAAGAAAAAGAAGAAAAAGAAGAAGTAGTCATAATAACAGTAATAATTTTAGTAATAATAGAATTTCTATTGATAATATTATGGAAAAAAGGATAATTAATAATAATAATAATAATAATAATAATAATAATAATAATAATAATAATAATAACAACAATAATAATAATAATAATAATTAATAATAATAATAATAATAATAGTATTATTAATAAAGAAGTATTAGCGTGTAGATGAAAAGGTTGTATCTGTCGTGCGAACTCCTGTTGTAAACAATAAAGATACCGCACTTTTGCACGATCGGGAGTCGCTCTTTGACTTTGTTCAGCTGTCTTGTCTTGTCTTGTCTCTTCTTGTGTTGTCTGTCTTGTGTTGTCTTGTCTTGTGTTGTCTGTCTTGTGGTGTCTGTCTTGTGGTGTCTGTCTTGTGTTGTCTGTCTTGTCTTGTTTTGTCTCTTCTTGTGTTGTCTGTCTTGTGGTGTCTGTCTTGTTGTGTCTGTCTTGTGGTGTCTGTCTTGTGGTGTCTGTCTTGTGTTGTCTGTCTTGTGTTGTCTGTCTTGTGGTGTCTGTCTTGTGTTGTCTGTCTTGTGGTATCTGTCTTGTGTTGTCTGTCTTGTGTTGTCTGTCTTGTGTTGTCTGTTTTGTGTTGTCTGTCTTGTGTTGTCTTGTCTCTTCTTTTGTTGTTTGTCTTGTGTTGTCTGTCTTGTGGTGTCTGTCTTGTGGTGTCTGTCTCAAAGTATGAACGCCCTGATGGTGTGTGTATCTTTGGAATTTTTTTTACCTCCCCATCGATACACACAACTTAGATGAAAAAGAAGGCGGTTTCCGACTCTGCCTGTCACTGCCAACCTGGCCTGAGAGGAATACGTCAAAGTTCCGGCAGAATGACTGAGATGCTCGATTTAAAGAAAATAAAATTCTCCCCACCCGGGAATCGAACGCGGGACACCTGTGTGTGATGGCGAAGCCACGAAATAGCAAATACAATGAAGTAATTGTTGCATTTTGGGAATTCCAGAGCTGTAGTGAGAGGATGGTATACCCTCTTCCTCCACCGTAAGCTCCTGTGATTAAACAAGTACAGTACAGCAGGCTCATAGAAGGAAAAACCCTCACATACCGCACTAGTTTAGAACGCTGTAGTCGCGGCAGAATTTCATTTTTAATTGATAAAAAAACAACCTTGGTAGCCCAAGAAACAGGCTTAAAGAATTATTCCTAGAGGTTCATCAACTATCCAGCTATCATAGAGAGTGACTCCCTTTGGTATTTACTTCAGTGCAGTACGTCCTCTTGTTGTGTGATTATGTTAAATGTGCCTGATTGTGCTCATGGATCCTGGAGAGGAGGCAGGAGGAGCTATTTTCTTATAGTAGAGGGTTTTACGGCGCTAGCAACTGCATCAGCTCATATGAGTTCCAAGGGGTGGGTGTCAACAGAGAAGTCCTCACAGGGAATTAGACTTACTCTGTTCACCTCTCTAGCTTCAACAGCACAAGGTCTGCTTCGACCATCAAGGCACCCGTAATTAGCAGGTCACAAGAGTGACAAACATACAAAAGAAGTAGAGGAAAATGACAATAGTAAGGATTAGGAAAGAAAAAGCAGCAGTTCCCTGTTGCAGATCAGGCACAGTTATGAGCGTAACATGATGAATCAGCCCATTTACCATTCTATTGTGCTTGAACGAGAAATGTCCCCCCTTTGGGAATGGCCTAAAGACACTACAGTCAGTGGCACTGCCCCGGGGGGTGGAGAAGCTATGGCATTGTGGGGCCTGCAATGATACCTATTCTCCAACTAAGTCATAGTCAGTCAGTGGCAGCACCCCGAAAGTCTGGGTCTATAGTGCGGTAAAACATTCGTAGCGCAACTTACCCTCAAATATCTTTTTAACGGGTAAATCAATGTCGTCCATACTTTGCACAGCAGTTTGTATAAATTTGTCTTAACTAAATCATAATATTTTTTCGAAACATTTGGCGGCTAGATTTAAAAACGTTTCTTCATAAATTTATATAAAATACTTTTAATCTCCGTCTCACGTAAAATGGGATTGTTCACAGCACTTTCCGCTTCTCAAACACATTTATTTGATCACGCATATGACCTACGTCACTGCTCATCAATGATAATTTTTAGTTGCAAAACTAAAAAATTATTTTGATCATGAACACATTTTGTGCACTAATGGTTCTCACAACACGCGTTCAATAAGCATAATGTCCCGATTAGAAAAAAAACACATTACAGACTTGCTATTTAAAGCAATTCTGCCCAAGCTGTAAACATTTAAAAATCTGTAGAAACCACCCACTTGCATTTTTTATTTGTATTTATTAAAGAATTTTCTAGAATACAGCTAGCAGGTGCTTACAAAAACGTTGATCTGTTAAGACAAATTGATGCAAGTCATTGTGCAAAAATTGGAGAACCTATGTTTGATAGTTGAAGAGATATTTGACAATAAGTTGCGCAACACATTTTTGACTGCACTGTAGTGAGAGATATACTTGTACGTTTAATGGTTGAGGACACTCGGGAAATGAAACCTGGCGTTGTGGTGTGGTGGAACAGGTCCCGTACTCGATATCGCGCGGCCCAGAGCTGGGATATTGCGGTTGACAGCCATAAACCCACACACAACACGTCTAATTATCAGTCAGTTTGTCACTAGACTCTGCTACTGTTGGCGACTCTCTGTTTGTGGTGGTGGGGTGGGGTTGTTTTTGTTTTTATATGGGTTGTTTTTTTAGGATGGAAGGGGGAGGGGGCGGTTTGATTGTTTTTTATCGTTGCTGTTGTAGTTGTTGTTGCTGTTGTTGTTGTTGTTGTTTTGTTGTTGCTGTTGCTGTTGTAGTTGTTTTTTGTTGTTGCTGTTTTTGTTGTTGTTGTTGTTGTTTTATTGTTAATGTCGTTGTTTTGTTGTTGCTGTTGCTGTTGTTGTTGCTGTTGTTGTTGTTGTTGTTGTTGTTGTTGTTGCTGTTGTTGCTGTTGTTGTTGTTGCTGTTGTTGTTGTTGCTGTTGTTGCTGTTGTTCCAGTGCACCGCTCCACCAGACACACATGATGTCAGGAACACACAGACAACAGATACACGTTAGACAAACTCACACACTCTCTGTCCAACAACGTCTGGTAAAGATCTGCTTGTTTAATCTTATTAGAGTTTTACGGCACTTGAAACACAATAATATCATTTAAGTGACGAAGATTAGAGGTGTTACAAGAGAGTAAATAACACAAAAAAGAAGGAGGAGAGATCTGGACAATAGAATATGTTTGATAGAAAAGAAGGAGCAAACCACACCAGAGCACTCGCCAACCACCCACTACGTATACCTGAGCCACTTAGCTTAGTCTTAAGATAGGTGGAAAAATCGTCTTTCGCTCACAACGTCACAACATCTCTCACGTGGCCCCACAAACTAGCCCCACACACTAGCCCCACACATTAGTCCCACACAGGGAGGCGATTCAGGAAGTGCGTGGTTGGCCAAGCAAGATCCCAGTGGAGGCCCCAACAACTCGTGTCGCTAACAGTTCCTTCGTTCATAAAATTTCCATCTTTAACAATAAATCACATTTTCTGGGTTTTTTAAAATTGTTTTTTGTTGTTTCGTTGTTTGTTTGTTTGTTTGTTGTTGTTGTTGTTGTTTTTATTTTATGTATGTATTTACTTATTTATATTTTTTGAAGGGTAGGTGTTTTACGGCGCTCGCAACTGCATAAGGTTATATGAGCGCGCGTTTATAATATCTTCAAGCTAATTATTTCCACAATAATTTGGAATGCAAACGCCGATGCTCTGTACACAACTACACTGAACTCATAATATGATCTAATGCAGCTGCGAGCGCCCTGAATAAAACACTAACCGAAAAAGAAAGACTCATGTCAGCCCCTACAATGACTCCCCACTACTGCCAGTGACAGAGAGATTTCCAATATGTCCACACTTGAGAGATACTCTGTACCCTGTGTGAGTCAGTGCAAGGACAGGAGCACTTTCTTCAGCACTGCAAGACACACAGTGCCCTGAGACTGGAAACATAAACACCCCCCCCTCCTACACACACACACACACACACACACACACACACACACACACACACACACACCTCATCTTTCAGCACCACAAGACACACAGGGCCCTGAAAC
>NW_004797645.1:628906-632591 GCF_000002075.1 Aplysia californica | reverse complement strand
CCCCCCCCCCTTAAGGTGATACCCATATCTCAACATGCCCCAAAACTGACGAGTGCATGATTCCATAGCGTTGGGACACATGTGCATATTTCATGGTATTCGTGTAGTTGCCTGACTTTTTAAGTTTCAGAAAAGAAAACGGAATTGAAAAAAACAAAACATCTGCATAAATAACAAAGGTATGCTTCTGTTTTAAAATGCCTCAAAACTGCTGGTCTTTAAAAAGCCGTCAAAGGACCAGAACTAGCGAGCTCAGCAAGGTAGCGGTGAGGAAAGACAGATTTTGTCGCTTTTAAGTACAAGGGGCTATCCCGAAAAATGCTGTTTTGAGAAAATCGAAGATAAAGTTTTGCCCCTTGTTCAGTTCTTTTTTAAAAGACAAGGAGAGTTTTTCTCTATAACCAAACAAATATACACACCAATGAAACCAATCTCCTATAGGTAGGGCAATGCCAACTTCTGGTGTAGGTTAAGATTTCTGGAAACCCCCGAAATCTGGGTTAGCCCGCTTGTCCTGAAAAGCAACAAATTGAACCCACACCCTACCCTGAATAACACTCAAAAACGTCCATGTTTGGGACAATTTTATAAAGCCCTACTTTTCTAACGCTAAGATATTTGTGAGGCAGCGTGGTGGAATCAGGCTATCGTCCAAATAATCAAAGTGACGAAACTTGCATTTTTTCCGCAGATTTGTGAATTTTTATCAATTTTTTTTTTTTTTTTCCTTTCATGCCCATTAAAGAACTAATTTCTGTGTGGATTTTTCTGAAAAACTTTGATTAAAGGCACAAAAAATGTAAATTTTCAGTTACCACGGACTATTAAGATAAGGAAATAACTCATCTTTGGCGGCCATTTTCTCACTAGTTTTACCTCTGAAAATAGGCGACCCCCACCTCCTTCATCCGTACATACCTCAGCTTGTATTCAAGATTAATTGATATTTTTTTTCATAAAAAAAAGCCAAGTGAACAAGCTTTAAGATGATAGCAATAGCTCTACATGCCCAAAAATTGACGAGAGCCTGATTCCACCAAGCTGCCTCACATTTCGAAATTAGCACCTTGCAACAACACTGGCACTGCTCGACGAAACGTAAAGTCCTGCCACTTGATCCTGGTTATGCTTCCAAGGGATTGAAGTATTCTGAAATTACTTCTTTTAAGTAAAATCGAGGGGCAAAACTGAACGGAGCATCAGCGCTCCGCATGAGAAGGGGAAGAATCACGTATTTAACATAGAGCTCCAGATTTTAAGGTTTCCGCCCCTACCTCGTCACTCATTGTCTCAAACGCGTTTGAGGGTGGAGATCTTTGTATGAATTATGGGAAAATGTACTCCTCATTTCATGGATAATGGGGGGGGGAAATACTTTTCTTAAAGTGTAAATTGCAGAAACAAATACGTTTTTTCCATGGATAATAGAGGGAAATTGTTGTGCGAATTACATAAAAAATACACTTCTCTTTCTTTGAATTACAGAAAAAATACACTTCTCTTTCTTTGAATTACAGAAAAAATACACTTCTCTTTCTTTGAATTACAGAAAAAATACACTTCTCTTTCTTTGAATTACGGAATAAATACACTTCTCTTTCTTTGAATTACGGAATAAATACACTTCTCTTTCTTTCAATTACGGGATAAATACACTTCCCATTGTATTATCATAACTACGTCTGATAACATTCTAAATGTTGAACTGGGAACAAATATACACCCCAACAACTGCTATAAAACAAGAATGTTTCCTTCAAAATGTAATAGCAGAGATGTGTCTTTTTTTTTCTTTGCAACCCAACCACAGTTCATCTTTTAAAAAAAATTCTAAATTTTTAATTCGAAAAATAAAATGAAGCACAGGGTTATCAAAAAAACAACAACCCCAAAACCTTTTTTTCAGAAGTATCCCTCACAAAATTTGTACTAAAATGTTATTTGGAACAGATATAATTCATTCAAAGGAATTTTTTTTTACATAAAATTCATAAAGAAGAAACTTATTTTCGAAAACGGAAATGGCTTTTATAAAAATCACCTATAAATACAAAATGCACCAATTTAATAGATCTTGTAAGGACATTCATGAAATGATATCGATTTGTTTTTTCCTTTCCTTTTATTTTTAAAATCAAATCTTTCCATCCTTGTAACCTTTAAACAACATTTCTTTTCTCCTACAGAGTTACATTTTTAAAAAATATTCTGAAATTCCGAGAACCAATGGTCTAAATGTCCTCCTTTGGACTCGACACAATTTAACGCGTTGTTCGTAATGTTCAGCAGTGGCCAGACACAATGATCCACTCAACCAAGAGTACTCAAAGCCACACACACTGTTACACCTTACAGCTGTTTCTAGAGACAGGGGGGGATAATGGGGGGAAGGGGTTAGGTTGCCCATAATCACATAACAGATCCCTGGTGGGGAGGGGGGGTGTTTGCAGGGTCTGGGGCAAATAGTCAGCATTTGTGGAGTTGGTATAATCTGAAATGTGAATATGGGCTTTGCCAAGGAACCAAATGTCATAAAGGAAATGCTCACGCTTTTTAAGACGATCGAGGAATCATGAACAAATGGTATCTTCTGATAGCTTCGCGAACGGGAAATGGTACAGCTGTAGATGATAATCTGCCTTGAGAATGCGGACCGTTGAGATGTAGGAAAGTCATTGTTGCAGACATCGTCTACGACAGACGTCTCATGGGGCTCACCTATTGAATTCTGCACCCTGGTGACCTTTAGAGGGGTGCAAACAGTGTGTGTATGACCTGAAGTGGTCGTTTTGTCTGGGAATTTTTAGTTCTGATTCTCTACAGGCCCCAACTGATGGACCATTTCCAACATTTACATCAAAGAAGGCCTTAAGGGCACTTTAACACTATTTCTATACCTTGTAGCGAAACTTATGAAATGAATTGGTAGTGAGGAAATGTTCAATACGAAAAGTTCTCTTCTCCTTACTTATCTGAACCATGACCTCAGCCGGCAAAGGAAACTTGAGAAAAACTACTTGCAAACTTCTGTAGGCCTGTTAGACTATTGTAGCTTGGAATATGGCGCAATTGTTAGGACTTTTAGTGGTAGGCTTAAAGCGAACTAGTGCGTCATGCTTCAAAAATGGGGACATACCTGAAAATGGGCTCTGTTTTTTTCACGCGCTATTTAAAGCAAAACTATTCTGTGGATTTATCTAAAATGAATATCAGACACATTTCTTTTGACTTCCAATTGTTGTGCACAAATTTAAAACGCAGAACTTCAGTGTGGAGGAAAATAGTAACAAAAGAAGCTGTCTAGTTTTTCGGGGGGATCACCGTGATACGTTAGCGCTAACTTTGTTTTAAAATAAAAGGGAGAATAGAAATGTTTTACTTGAGTTGGAGACTTAAGGAATGAGTTTAGTCCCTTGCAAGTTAGCCACGAATAAATATTATTCTTATGTCTTATAAATTGCTTTTTTTTTTCGATTACGAATGTAAAAATCTTACTTCCTTTGCTATTTCTATTTTTCTTTCTATCAGCAATGTTTCTACAAGAAAGGCTCTCCACCCCCTGTAGTGCATTGGCTGTTTCTTTGCCTTACATACACAAAAGACCGGGGTTCGATTCCTGCGTAAGGAGAAAATGATAATAATAATAGTTATAGTAATAACAATAATGATAACAATCATAATAATA
>NW_004797645.1:626748-627925 GCF_000002075.1 Aplysia californica | reverse complement strand
GACAGCAGTAAGAAGGAGCCAAGGAGTAGCAGTAGAAAGGCTGCAGAAAGAGTCAGGAGCCCAGAGAAGGGGGCAAAGGAGGTGAGGGGGTGGGGGAAGAAAGTTCAGACGAAAGCAGACGACAGAATATTGCAAGAGAGAAGGAAAAAAGGTGAAAGGAGACAATTTTAGAGAAGACAATTTTCCGTTGCTACCCAGATTCGAACCAGGGACCTGTGAATGAGAGGCGAACATCTTAACTGCTAGAACACGAGAGCCCCTCAAGGAGAGATGATCACGGTTGATGATGTTTGGCGGGTAAGAAAACAAGTACGATTTAGATTTCACTTAGAGGTAGGGCGGCTTCGACGAGGAACAGATCTATAACAAAGATCGTACATAACAAGATGGTTCACTCCCCTCTTTGAGGAAATAAAAAAAGTGTCCTCAAAATTCGGTGGCGCCCTCTTCGAAAAAGTGCGGACTTGGCGATAAGAGTTACCCTACTTGGATGAAAGACAATAAAAGTGAAACTAAAAAACTGTGCTATTCCTATTCTTCTTCTGGAGAAACGAAACAGAGCTTCAAAACAAAGACTGCAGGGCCATCTGAACTAATGCGTGGACTTCCGCGGACACTTTTTTGGCTGAGTGAACTATCTTGTTACGTGCGATCTTTGTCAATAATCAATAAAATGATACTTTTATTGCAAGTGGCATTTATTTCTATTAGGTGTGGTTTGTCTTTCATTGCATGCACACAGATTACATTAGAGTGGAAGTTTTAGTAAGAGGTTTACGGCACCGGCAGTTTTGGTCATCTACAGGTAAGGGCTGAAGATTAGAGGCGTTGCTAGAGAATAGTATACGCAGAAAATGAGGAGACAGTGAAGGCAGATGTTTAATAGGTGGCCTAGTGGTTAGGCTCTCGGACTCGCAACCGTAAGGTCGTGGGTTCGAATCCCGTCAATGGCGGCCCGACGTTGTGTCCTTGGGAAAGGCACTTTACACGAATTTTCCTCACTTCACCCAGGTGGGAATGGGTACCCGGCTATAGACAGCGACAGATCTTGTCAGTTTGTGAGTGTTTGAGCGCTTAATCGGCTGCTCGCACTGTATGCTTCCCGTGAAGCTGAGAATGGTTCGGAGTGTTCTATGGTCTGCTGGGGTAATAATATAGTGTAAAGCGCATAGAGCCT
>NW_004797645.1:622469-624516 GCF_000002075.1 Aplysia californica | reverse complement strand
CCCCACCCAAACCTCCCACCCTTATTTTCTAGAGCAGGGCAATGAGTCACTTTAGCAAAATCCAGATAATATGTTAGTGAACCTCTTCGGCAAATAATATGACATGAATCGTTTCGGCAAATGGGTTAGAACCACTTCGACAAACGGGTTAGCATCACTTCAACAAAATGGGTGCACCCACTTCTGCAAGCGGGTCAGGAAACGGAGTTTTAATATCCTGAATTCGGATAATGTTTCATTTAGATTATCCGGTTATACGGATAGATTATCCGGATTTTGCCCACCCTTTTTTTCCCCTTTACAGTGTGAGCCCATGCAGGGGGTTTGTGAACTGTTTTAGTTTTAGGATCGAGCGGACACAATACATTACGTCTGAAGTACAAAGTTCTATCGGACGTTTTTAACCGTTTTGAGTTACCAAGACCATGAGATCCGATACAAAGTAATTAATTAATGTTCTGTCTTCTCTATAAAAATCATCGTATCATTCGAGATATTCGAATTATTGCATTCGAAAAAGCTTGACATGTTGTGAAACTCAAATTTGTTAACGTTTCTCAAAACTAGGTACTGAGCAGATAGAGCCTTGTGGTTCTAGCGAACACATCACAACGGATCAGCAACAGAGCAAAGGTGTTAATGTTGAGGCACAATTCAGACCACCATAGAGGAAATCAGAAATACACAGTTCTTAAGTGTTCATGTTGTTGTCCCCCTTAAGTTTTAGGTAAAGAAAACAGCACTGAAAAGTATGTTTAAGTAACGAAGCACAATTAATTACTATCAGAAACACACATTTGCATAGTTCCTAGTATTCATGCTGTTGCCTGACATACTTTTCTATACAGAAAACAAAATTGATAACTGTGGTAAAGTAACAAAGCACATTACTATTACTATGCCTCTTTTGTTTTAACTAAGTGCCCCAAAATAGCGCACACTCAAACGTTGCCGAAAATCATGAATGTACGTCTTTATTCAGTCATACTGCTCACGGCAACGCAAGATGAAAGGACAAAATAATAACACCGCTTTACAGCAACGCACATTCGCTTTTTGTGAGTGATTGTTTTATGTTTGGTTGGGAATATAGAATCAATTGAGGTCAACGTGAAAGGGAGTCACATCAGATATAGCTCTTTGTTGTTCCATCAGATTTTCCATGATTTGTTTTGTTTTTGCTTTTTGTAGGGGTTTATTTGTTTTGTATGTTTAGGTGTTTTTTTTAACGGACTGGAACATTAATGACTCCGGTGCGCCTCTGACTAGTGGTGGGCAAAATCCGGAAAACCTATCCTGGTAACCGGATAATTCTCAATGAAACATTATCCGAATTCAGACTCTTAAACTCTCTTTCGTAACCCGTTTGTCGAAGTGGGTGTACCCATTTGTTAAAGCGCTTCTTACCTGTTTTCCGAAGTGGTTCTAACCCATTTGCAGAAGCGGTTCATAAGACATTAAATTGCCTAAGAGGTGCACTAATATATTATCCGGATTTTGCTAAAGCGACTCAATTGCCCAGCTCTACCTCTGACCCGTACCTGGAGTTTCCCACAGGAAATTTTTTTACCCGACATATTTCACAGCCGCTAGCAGCTATTTTTATTTTTTCCAGGACTAATCACGTGATTGGCCAGGCTTGAACCACCCGGAGGTGATAAACTACGTGGGGTTGGGAGTTAAGTAGTAGTCCCTATTGTTTTGTCATATTAATCAATACCGGCCTGAAAAGTACAGCCTTCCGGTATACGCCAGGTCTGTGGTGAGGCTAGGTTGAAAACTTCTGCGTTCGTCTAAGACGTTTTTTTCTTTTTTGTTTCTGATGTTGTTGGCTTTTTTGTTTTGAGTTTGTGTGTATGTAGGGTGTTTTAAATATTTTTAAAAAAAAGTTTTTCTTGCTCAATTGTATCAAAATGAGGCTATCTGGTTTAGAGAATGGGTTCAAAACTTTCACGTTCGTCTAGGAAGTTGTTTTTTTGTTTTTGTTTGTGATGTTGTTTGTGTGTGTGTGTGTGTGTGTGTGAGTGTGTGTGTGTGTGTGTGTGTG
>NW_004797645.1:620395-621601 GCF_000002075.1 Aplysia californica | reverse complement strand
GAGGTGGGGGGAGGGAAGTAACACATCTACACTTCGTTACCTCAGAATTACAAAGTTCTATCTGACACTTTCGGCTGTTTTGAGTTACGTGTACTAAGACCATGAGGTCAGAAACTAAATGTTCTATCTGCTCTATCAAAATCGTAACATTTTTCGGAGTCGTTATCAAGATATTCAAAGAGCTGCATTCGAAAAAGCTTGACATGATGTAAAACTGCAAATCTTTGACGTCAAATTTCTCAAACAAGGTACTGAGTAGACAGAACTTTGTAATTCTGAGGTAGCAATATTATGTCACGCTTTTCGAATGCAAGTCTGTCTTTGAATATCTTGATAACGACTCCGAAAATTCTTGCAATTTTCATAGAGCAGCTGGATCATTTGCTTTTAACATTCATATTCATGGTCTTAGAAACTCAAAACTGTTGAAAACGTCAGACATAATAACTTTGTAATTCTGACGTAGAGACTTATCTGTGAAAAGTTAGAGCAAAACTTTATTTCTTCGTAAGGCAGCCTGACATTTCGGGTACCGGCAGGCAGTGTGGTGTTGCGGTTAGCCTCTTTGTCGTTCCACACAGAAAATTTACGTTCGATTCCTGAGTGGGGAAGTTTTGTTTGTTGTTTTGTTTTTGGTCTTTTTATCTTGGTTTTCCTGGTGACCTTGGGACATGACTGTGGCGAACTCCGACCACTTGCTGACGTGCTATAAAAAGTGTCATTAGAGCTTATTGTTCCCAGCTACAACCGAGGCGATGTTGCAATGACTGTTGTATACAGTATGCGAGGGAGGGGGTATTAGAAGAGAGGGCTGAAAAAGAGGGGGGGGGTAACTGGGTTTTGTTGGCGGGGGAGGGAGAGGGGAGCACTGGAGGGGCAGGGGGTGAGCGATTAGAAGGGGGGTAGGGTTGGAGAAAATGGAGCGAGGTGGGGGTTGTGCACGTGTGAGGGGAGGGGAGTGGGTGAGGGGATTGGAAGAGAAGGGGTTGGGGGGTGGTGGCTTAGCACGAGAGTTGTGAAAGGAGAGGGGAGCAAGGGAGGGAGGGTGAATAAGAGGAGAGGGAGGGGGTGTGGTTGACCGGGAGGATAGGATGGAGGGGCTGGAAAGGGTGCGAGGAGAGACGCAGAGAAGACAGTGGCTCATGAACGAGAGGGGAGGCTGAGCGAGAGGGAGGGAGCGTGGGTGAGAGAAAAACGGAGCTGAGG
>NW_004797645.1:617975-620020 GCF_000002075.1 Aplysia californica | reverse complement strand
GGGGTGGGGTTGTTGGGTCTTCTAGGATTTCAGGATACAGAAAAGAGAAGGGAGAGGGTGTCGTGGGATGGTTGAGTCTTCAAGGATACTGAAAAGAGCAGGTAGGAGCGGGTGAGTGGAAGGGAGGTGGGAGGTTGTTGGGTCTTCCAGCATGCAGAAGAGAGCAGATTGGGCAGGCGTTGAGTGTTGTGTTGTTGACTCTGTGGCCGCTGAGACAGGACGTATGTGAACCGGTGCAAGGATAGTCGCCCTCCTTCCTCTCTCTGCTCTGTGACTGAGGCGGGAGTTACGTCAGTGGTGATGTTATAGCAACAACAGTTTCAAAGGACTTTCAGCACAATTAGGCCGTCCTATAAGCGCCGAAGATTAGAGGTGTTTCAAGAGAGTGAGTGACAAATACAGAAAGGATGGAGGAGAGAATAATAAGGATAATTGGTGTTTGATTTGAAGGAAGGAGGAAACCACCCCAGATCACCCGCCAGTCACCCACAGTAATGCCAGTAAGCACGTAATTTGGTGTACCCTGCTTCACTTTGAAGATACATTTTTTAACGATTTTTTGTTTGTCTTTTGTTTTGTGGTTTGTTTTTAGTTTAGTTTTAGTAAGAGTTTTACGGCACTTGCAAGACAATAAGGTCGTATAGGTGCCGAAGATTAGAGGTCTTACAAGAGAGTAGCAATCACAAAATAGAAGGATGGGAGATACGGACGATAGACGTTTGATAGGAAAGAAGGAGTAAACCACTCCTGGGCACCCGCCAACCACCCACGTTTGTTTTTTGTTTACTCTCACACTGCAATGTGTTTCGGAGGACTCCTCTCTTCCCCAGAATTGAAAAGTTCTATCTGCTCATTACCTAGTTTTGAGAAATTTGACGTAAAATATTTTGAGTTTTGCATCATGTCCAGCTTTCTCGAATGCAAGTTTTTTTAAATATTTTTTTTTAATTTTTTTTTTTTTTTTTACATATCTTGATAAAAAGTTGTTCTTGCATCCGATCCGGACATTGTGGATTGCCTTGTTAGTGAGGCAACTTCCGGGGCCTTTGGTAAATTATTGTGGTAGGGTAGCCAGTTGCCTTCCACGTCGCCTTTACTTCCCCAACTCGAAGTCAAGTACCCATTACTGCTGAATGGGCAGAAGGGGGCGAAAAAAATCGGTGTCCGAACCGAGGACCGAACCCGGACTTTCCGCTTCGGAGACGAGCTCAACATGATAACAACTCCAAATAATCTTACAATTTTGATAGAGCAGATAGAACATCAAAATTAAGTTTCTGATCTCATTGTTTTAGCAATTCAAAATAGCTAAAAATGTCAGAGAGAACTTTGTAATTCTGAAGTAGCGACGTGTCTTCCTTGGACTGTTTCCCATCTTTGAGCATCTCGCTTCGCGATAGTTTCCTTCTATTTGTGTCTCAGTTAGAAGACTAAATATTTGAGTTAACCCTCTCCGTACATCGTGTTTTACTATCGTATTCATACGACGTGGGGAACTCTGTGCCACCACTTTCCAAAGAGGAAATGTACTAGTTAATCCGATTCGTACGCTTTGCACAGTAGTCTGTCAAAATGATTTTTTGAGAAATAATGACAATTTCAAAGAGACCTTCTTACTAGGAGTATTCTAAATTATGAAAAATACCCCCCTGGGGGTACAAAACGACCCGTAGGGCGTACGGATTGGGTTAAACATTACAGATATATATTTTCGTGAAAAATTAGCAAATTCGTTCTGTCACAACGCGTAGCTCTTTGTGTGTAGCTCTGTTCACAGTCAGGCCAGGATGAGGAAATGCCTGCTCTTAAGGGAAGGAAAAAAAAGACAGAAATTCAGCATCCGAAATAATGCAATTAACCTTAGAAGCTAAAAGTTTTTTTCTAACCTTGGACTTACCGGTATAGTTTTTAAGCGCAAAGAGTATGCTGTAGAGCGTGTATTATTATTGTTATCGTTATAATAAAGGGTTTTTCAAATATTTTTTACTAATTTAAAATGTATTATTGTCATCAGTATTTTCATTATTATAATTTTTATTATTATT
>NW_004797645.1:614734-617146 GCF_000002075.1 Aplysia californica | reverse complement strand
TATCTATCTATCTATCTATCTATCTATCTATCTATCTATCTATCTATCTATCTATTAAAATTTGTCGCCATGGATGATTTGATATCCAGATTAACGAAAGAGGCAACGAGTTTGTAAACAGATTATCGACAGAACTCCACAGATTGACATATCACCCCCAAGCTTATAGGCTGGTTGACCGAAGCAATAGAACGATTCAGGATATGATGATGAAGCTTTTCAGTGATGTTTCACTCGTTGACGACGGGCCAAAAGCGCTCCCAAGCATCCCTTTGTGCTTCGAACAAGCAAACATGCTTTCATAAAGTCCTCTCCGTTTTTCTTACTGTATGGGAGAGAGCCCAAACTGCCAGAAGAATTGAGAGGAAAGCACTTCCGCCCCTCAAGCGAAAACACAGACTGATACTGAATGGGCATACTCAGAACAGCATTTTCCTTCTGACAAACTACAGACTAAGAATAGATGTGCTTCCCCAGAACAACAGTATCCTTTCAAAAATACCAAAAAACAAGTTGAGACTAAACGGGCACACTCAGAATCAGAAGAACAGCTTCCTCGCCAAAACGAACCTGCAGAACACCCAGAAAGTGGCAAAACGCGCCTTGGTGTATAAGGAAACGTGGCGAACAGATAGAAACACTTAGGAAGAAAACAACAAAGGAAGCTATGAAATATATTCAAAATGCTCAGGAGCGACGAAAGGAACAGTATCGTAAAAGAAGGGCAGGTTCCAAATCTCGCAAAGGCGGTGGTGGGGTATGTTGTTTTTTCCCGCTTTGCTCGGAAACTTTAAAAAAAAAGAGGTAATTAGCCTTTATTTCAACCAGCTAGGGCTTTGAAACATTGGAATTGAGACGACTAAACGACAGATAAATCTCGGTTGATTGAAGTTTTCAAGAGCGAGTAATTTCCCTTAAGAGAGTGGTTTTGTCGTGAAGAGAGCAAGATTGGCGTGGGCGGGGCTGACGCCAGGCAGACTGTGGAGTGTTTCTGGCGGCCGTCAATCTGACGTACATGGCTCTAGATCTAAAGTCTGTCTGGCGTGGGAGTCATTCTGGCGTTCTACACCGGCCCTCTGCGGTACTCCTTCGGTTTTTTAAGGCGCTCTCAACTGCATTAAGACATAGGATCGCGCTAAACACATTGGACATTTTCAGTTGGTAGGATATTTTGAGTTTTTCCCGGTTGACGGCAGAAGCCTTCTCTAAAGCGATTTTGGACCACCAGGGTTCTTTAACGTGTGTAACGTGGACACAGGACCTCCAAGTTTTTCGCCCTTGTCCATGCAGGCTAGGTGTAAATCTTACCTACAATAAGATCAAGAGTGGCTGAAAGACAGCAGTAAGAAGAAGCCAAGAAGTAGCAATGGAAAGGCTGCAGAAAGAGTCCGGAGCCCAGAGGAGTGGGGGGGGGGGGGGGGGGGGGGCAGAAAGTGGAGACGAAAGCAGACGACAGAACATGGTTAAAGAACATGAAAGGAGGTGAAAGGAGACGACGTTAGAGAAAAAAAAATTCCGTCTCGGTAGGATTCGACCTCCGGGACCTATTGCATGAGAGGCGGTCATCGTAACCTCTCGATTATTGTATGTGATAGATATAACTATCTGTGGGTGCTTGTGATCTGAGTCCTGTACTGGGCAGGACAGACTTTGCTACAAATGAGGTAAACTACATCTTATATCCACGACTGACAGCATTGGGGATAAACATTTTAGATGGGAGTCTTTCTTCCCAACTGGTTGTTCTTATTCATGGTATTACTAAAGATGGGTATTATTTTCAAGTATCCGTCAAAAAACAACAACAACAAAATCTCCACCCCAACCCCCCCCAAACAACAACCCAGCAACAAACAAACACAAAAAACTACAGTGAACAATCTTTAAAAGATAGAATAAATGGAAACCTGACGTAAAGAAAATAATGTTTCCACAAAGCGCTACTTGAACGTCTTCTGCTCCTTCTCTTTTAAGTTTTAGTAGAGGTTTTACGGCGCCAGCAACTGCATAATGTCATATGAGCGTCAGAAGATAAAAGGTGTTACAAGAGAGTAACAAACATAAAAAAGAAGAAGGGGAGATAAGGACGATAGATGTTTGATAGGAAAGAAGATGCAAACCACACCAGAGCACTCGCCAACCACCCACTGCTACATCTCTAAATTACGCCTGCTGTGATGTCTTCATCGATTTTCACAAGCTTTGGTCAAAAGTGCGAGCATGTCTAAGTAAATCGTACTTCTGACACTGCTGATACTGACAGTCTCAAGCCTTTTGAACGCCGGGGGGACGCATGACGCGATTGTTTCGATTGCCTCAAAAAGAAAAATCAAATAACCTTTCCTGTACACGGAAATGCTTGCTGTTCAATTGCTGGACAATCCATTGTTTGTTGAACACTTTGGGGAAGGC
>NW_004797645.1:612178-614603 GCF_000002075.1 Aplysia californica | reverse complement strand
ACCATCCCACATCATCACTCACCACCACCGTCATATCTAAAATTATTATTGCTCTCAAATCGTTGACATACAGATGTATTTCATGAATCTTTATCTGTAACAGTTACATGTCGTAATTATCATGTACTGAATACACCATTGGTCACGATCATACGTTCTTTTTGCTACAAATCAGATGGCATTAATCTCATAGAAATGTGCAAGGGACAAAGAAAAACGCTTTTTGCTCTTTGCATGCCCGGTGTTTGAGGAAGGCAGACTTTTTTATTTTGTTCCATTATTTCCTAACTAGCTGGGCCCCCTTTCCACGAAAGGAATGATCGATGCATTAACATCAACTGAAAGTCATTGGTCTTCTATATTTACACTCTACTGGAATGGAACAATACATCTTGAGAGATGCAACAATTTACTCTTAAAACAAAATACCCCTCGCGAGATGTCACTTCCGGAACTTCCGCTGTGCAGGACAGCTATACAGATTTGTTTCGGTTCTCAGAGGAGTCATCACAAAGGCCAAAGAAGGAGGGGAAGTTTTTGTCAAATATATTTTTTGAAATTCAGAAAATGAATAAATCAAACATCGGGCTCTGTTATTAGGACCTATCTATCTTTTTGCTTGTATTTGCCAACTTTCAACTCTGTAACCGTCGTAGTATTATAAGAAAAGTTACAGATATGTTTCCAAGTTGCAAAATATATAATAAATGTATGGATTCTCTATTCCGCTTTCCTGGTTGTACTTTCTAGAATTTCAAAGGTGCAGAAACAGTGCATACGGCTAGTGAACGGAAACCTCACTTGCTTACAAGGGCGTCTTAGAAGAAGGCCTTTCCCAAAATTAGATTTAAACGAAACTAAAGAAAAACTGAATATTATACTGCTTTGACTTCAGGCTCACAATAAAACTGTGCACCCTTTAAATGATTCTGAACCACCATTGATTTTGTCAAATTCGAAAGTTAGGTGGTTTGGGAGTTGAAGGCGGCCGAAGTGACGAACTTTCAAAAATATACATTTATAGAGATTATGTTTTTGTGACTGCTGTGGATATGACACAGTTTGGTAACTTTTCTGATGGCTTGCCACAATGAATGTTGTTTTGTGATCCGGGCGACCGGATTTGCTATTCATCATCATCATCATCATCATCATCATCATCATCATCATCATCATCATCATCATTATCTCCTGAAGAACTTCAGTTTTTTTGTAAGTGTTTTACGGCGCTAGCAACAGCATAAGGTCATATGAGGGCGCGGGACTCATTAAGCATTTTCAGTTGGTAGAAAATTTTGAATTTTGCCCGGATGGCGGCCGAAGCCTACTCTTAAATCGATTTTAGACCGCCAAGAGATTTCTAACGTGTGCACCTCCGAGATTTTTCGTCCTTGTCCGAGAAGGCTAGGGGTAGATCTTTCCTACCAGAAGATCAGGGGTGTGGTTGAAAGACAGCAGAAAAAAGGAGTCAAGGAATTGCAGAAGAAAGGCTGCAGAAAGAGTCAGTAGCCCAGGGGTAAGAGCAAAGGGGGTGAGGGGCTGTGGGTAGAAAGTGGAAACCAAAGCAGACGACAGAACATTGCTGGAGAGCAGGAAAAAAGGAGACAGAAGACAATTTTAGAGAAGAAAATTTTTCGATCGCTGCCCGAATTCGAACCCGGGACGTTTGAGTGAGAGATGAACTCCTTTACCTCTAGGCCACGGGAGACCCCGGAACTTCCGTTTGTGAGTCGGAGTCTTACAGAGTTTAATATTGTAACGATACAAAGGGGAGAAACTCATAAACCTTAATCTCTGTCCTGAGAAATAATGTATAATTTTTGACACTTTGTTTAATTAAGGCAAACTAACATTCTAATTGAAAAATTGAAATGAAAACCTCACACAAACATAAGTACGTGATCTGTTCGCAATATAACATCTGCCTGTTAAAATTGTTTTTTGAATTCTATTAAAAAGCTGTTAGCTGAGAAAAGTGATCGATATGTTTTGTTTTTCTTTCTCGTTTCTCGGAGTATGTGAACACCAGCGCCTGTTGATGTAGCGATATGGTGCTTGGCTGTCGCAATCTGGAGACCCAAGTTCGATTCTCGAGAGGAGAGAAACTGTTTACTGGTGCATATCTCGGTCTTTCTGTTGGGATGTTGGGTCCCTCTCAGCCAGGGTCGAACCTGTTTAGCAGAGTCTGAAGCCCATCTCCTGAAATATCCAAATTGTGTTGACACTTAGATTCTACTTACTTTACTTTTACTTTTTTTTTCTTCCGCTTGTACCGGTGGGTGTTGCGAGGAGACACAGGTGTCTGTCTGCAGCAAGGCGATAAGATAAGATAAGATAAGATAAGATAAGATCACATAAGATAAGATAAGATAAGATAAGATACATCTTTTTTGTCCAGATTCTGGCACATTGGTTTGGCGTTCCA
>NW_004797645.1:607181-610944 GCF_000002075.1 Aplysia californica | reverse complement strand
TGTTTGTTTGTTTGTTTGTTTGTTTGTTTGTTTGTTTGTTTGTTTGTTTGTTTGTATGTTTGTTTGTTTGTTTGTATGTTTGAGTAAAGAGAAGCGCTTCGACAATCAGTGGCGCCCTCCAAAGGCCTTCGTGTAATATGTGGCTCCAAGTATTAGTACGATACGGATTAAGCTCTCTTGTTTGACTTCCGTGATCGTTGGAAGACATTTTAGTCCACATAGAGCCTCGAAAACTCCGGACAGTCAATGCGTTCAAGAATACCCATTCATGGTTACAAACCAAAGTCGTTCGTGTCTATAGTCCAACATGGTACCGACTAAACCATCGCGCCAACTTGATTTGTTGTTCCCATCGAATAAGAGTGTTACGAAGGCAATGTTAGTTTAGTAATAGCTCAAGTTTTACGGCACTTACAACATAAATAGGTCATGTAACAATATATTATGTATAAATAGAGAAGTGTTACTAGAGAGTAACATACAAAGAAAAAAAAGAGGAGAGTTATGGGTGACAGAGGTTTGATACATGATAGGAAAGAGGATAAAAACCACACCAAAGCACCCACCAACATCTTACAAGCAATGTATGTTTGTATCACTCTTGTCTAGTCTTGTTTGTTTTATTTTGTTTGGATTTTGTTGTTATTTGTTTTTGTCTTTTGTTGTTGTTTGTTTGGTTGGTTGGTTATTTTTATACAATCACACATTAGTATGATAAAGGACACGCATGCTGACGACCTATCAATATTGTGTTTAGTTATGGTAAATTTGTAGTGCCAAAAATGAATGAAAAGAAGGTCAACAAATCTGCATATCGGACCCAATTTGATCCTGCTCGTCCGTCTATTTGGACGTGTGTGAACTCTTTTTTTGTGCCTGAAAGGTCGCGTGGAGCTTGTCTAACCAACCGTGGCAGTTCAATATTTTATAATATGTTGCCCTGGAGGGCTTATTGATGAAAAAGACTAACAAACAAACAAAAATCTGAATGAGGGGAAATAAGCCACAGGGCAACATGCTGTCGACACGTTATACAAGTACGGTGAAAGGTGAAAGGTGAAAAACTCGACTGACAGA
The DNA here is from genome assembly GCF_000002075.1 of Aplysia californica. NCBI lineage: Eukaryota > Metazoa > Mollusca > Gastropoda > Aplysiida > Aplysiidae > Aplysia > Aplysia californica. Next base: position 609,867 of record NW_004797645.1, on the reverse strand, counting down.
GAAAAACGTGCATCATCATCAAATTCTTAGAATTCGGCCACGGAAGGTTGTTTCGCATGTATTATTATGTACGCCGCCTAATTTGTCAATCAGGTTTTGAGCAACACAAACTTCGCTCTACCTCCCCTTCTGTTTAATTAACCTAGCTGTATAAATAAACACTAAACTAAGTAGAAATGAATGATTAAAGCAATAAACGAACTGTTTGACTATATATTTTTTTGTTTTTTTTTGTTTTGGTACGTGTTTTACGGCGCTCGCAACTGTATAATGTCATATAAGCGCGCGGGACGCATTAAACTTTTTCAATTTGGTAGACATTTTGAATTTTTCCCAAATGGCGACTGAAGCCTGCTCTTATCGATTTTGGACCACAAAGGGATCATTTGTGTGCACAACTTGCACACGGGATCTCCGAAATGTTTTAGCTTAATCTGAGAAGACTAGGTCTCCGATCTTACCTAACCAAAGATCAGGGGTGTGGCTGAAAAACAGCAGTAAGAAGGAGCCAAGAAGAAGAAGTAGAAAAATTTCAGAAAGAGTCAGGAGTCCAGAGGAGGAAGACAACGGAGGCGAGGGGGTGGGGGGCAGAAAGTGGAGATGAGAGCAGACGAGAGGAAAGGAGGTGAAAAGAGAACATATTGAGAGAAGAAAATTTTCCGTCGCCGTCAGGTTCGAACCCGGGACCTATTGAAAGAGAGGCGAACATCTTACCCTCTCGACCACGAGAGGAGCCCACCACTGATGACTTTAACAATCCCTTCACCCTCTCGCAGTGATCAGATCGTCTCTTAAGGATAAGAAGTTTTGTGTCAAGTAATCCAAGCATTGTTCATATTTCTCAAAATATAAGGGGAAAAACGTACTGTCACTTTCTCAATACCAGTTTGACAGTTACATGAACACTGTATGCTTCCCGAGAAGCCGAGAATGTTTCTGAGTGTTTTAAGGTCTGCTGGAGTAAGGATTATAGATCGCAAAACGCATTATAGAGCTTGCTGTGGAGCGGGGATGTGTGCTGTATAAATGTGAGGAGTACTGACAAAATTACATACTTCTTGCAACAAGAGAAAAAAAATGTATCTGCCGAAAATTATATTTTGGTTTTAGCCGTCAAACTTGCATATTCTTAACCGTTGCCATTTTCTTCAAATGTATCATAATGTCTTTCATGATTTCATACTAATAAATTTAACAAACTAAGCCTAGAGTGAGGGTGGTTGGCGGGTGCTCTGGTGTGGTTTGCTTCTTCTTTCCTATCAAACATCTATCGTCCTTATCTCTCCTCCTTCTTTGTTATGTTTGTTACTCTCTTGAAACACCTCTAATCTCCGCACTGATATGACCTAATTGTGCTGCAAGTGCCGTAAAACACTTACTAAAACTAACGACATAAGCCTAGAGTATAAATATGACGCATCTATATTAGTAGATCTAGAATCCGAGAAGTAAATCATTTTGTAAGTGAGATTGCGGGATCGGGGGTTCGAGCCTCAGCTCGGTCCGACGTTGTGTCCTTGGGAAAGGCACTTTGTACGAATTTCCCACTTGGCTCGGTTCTTTCGGAGACATACGTTAAACTAGGGGGCCCCGCCTCTTAAATAACCTTTATAGTGTTGATAGGGGTGTTAGAATCATACCATCTTCACCATTTTTCATCTTGTAAGAACACCTCAAAAATACTTTTAACATTACTGTCGCTTCTTTTCTTAGGAACAGTCTGGAACCTCGTGCTGGTGACAAGTCCTTGTGAGTCTGAGAGGAGGAGGTGAACTGTCCCACAGAGCTGCAGGAGACGAAACCAAGGATCTTGTCCAGAATCTGACTGTGTACCAGTGTGTGTGTGTCATTCTGACAGTGTGTCAGTGCGCGTGTGTAAGTGTGTCAGTGTGTGTGTCAGTGTGTACCAGTGTGCGTGTGTGTAAGTGTGTGTGAGAGTGTCAGTGTGTGTGTGAGTGTCATTGTGAGTGAGTGAGTGTGTGTGTGTGTGTGTGTGTGTGTGTGTGTGATTGAGTGTGTGAGTGTGTGAGTGAGTGATAGTGTGTCAGTGTGTAAGTGTGTCAGTGAGTGTGTCTGTGTGTGTGAGCGTGTGAGAGTGTGCCAGTGTGTGTCAGTGTGTGTCAGTGTGTGTCAGTGAGTGTGTCAGTGTGTATGTGTCAGCATGGGGTGTCGCCATCTGCTGGTCTCCAACATCTCTGCCCTCCTCCTCTACGTAGTCATCTCGTTCACAGGTGGGTACAGGGTTGTTTGTTTCTTTGTTTGTTGTTTGTTGTTGTTGTTGTTGTTGTTGTTGATGCTGTTGCAGCTGCTGATGTAGTTGTTGTTAATGTTGTTGTTGTTTTTGTTATTGTTGTTGTAAAAAAAGACCTCTTTCGCGTAGTCATCTCGCTCACAGGAGGGTACAGCCTTGTTTGTTTGTTTGTTTGTTTGTTTGTTGTTGATGTTGTTGTTGTTATTATTGTTGCAGTTGTTGTTGCTATTGTTGTTGCAGTTGTAAAAAAAAGACAAAAACTAAGAAGAATGATAAGGCAAAATGACTAAAGACCAGAGTAGTGATATGATCAGAAAAGGGAAAATGTCCACGTATCTTATTGATAACACACATCATACACGCAAACAAACACACACACTTAAAGAGAGTGAGGGAGAGTGGGTAAGAGAGAGAGGGGAGGGAAATATATATATA
>NW_004797645.1:599931-605815 GCF_000002075.1 Aplysia californica | reverse complement strand
GAGAGAGAGAGAGAGAGAGAGAGAGAGAGAGAGAGAGAGAGAGAAAGAGAGAGACAGAGACAGAGACAGAGAGATAGAGAGAGAGAGAGAGAGAGAAACATAATTATTTAGACACAGACAGGGGGCTCTCAAGGTCTAGATATTACGATGTTCGCCTCTTTTTCAATAGGTTCAGGTTCGAAACCCTTTTTATGGTTTTGTTATGGCTGACATTATTTGACAACGTGGTGTAATTAAAACCCTACTTGTTTGATCTGTGGACCTCATGTGTTTTCTGATCTCAACAAAACACACATCGTCGTCAAGTTGTCTAGTTGTTCTCAGCTAGGAGAGTAAAACTTTTCAGGAGACAGAAAACAAAAATATTGCATTTTGTATTAAATTGTACCCAGTGTATGTATCTTTTCAACCTTTTTTTTGCCACATAATACTTCTGGGGTACATGCATCCAATATCCCAGATCCAGCCATGCTTTCCAGATCTTTTCCCTCTGTGTGTTTCTGCCTCTGTTTCAAAGTTGCCTGTTGTTACATAATTCTCCTATGGTTTTTTTCCACATTGTGTGTCCAATGAACTTTACCTGTCGCTTTTGTATATTCATCATCGGCTGTCGTCTGCAATTTGCATCAACCAAGACTTCTTCATTTGTTTTTCTAGCTGTCCATTCTCATTAAGAAACGCATTCTAAATAATGATAGACAGTATTTATTCGCTACCTCAGAAAAAAAAAATCAAAATGTTTGGCTTGGTACCACAGATCACCTGATCGGCAATGTCTCACTTTCACCAGCTTCGGCAGCAGAAGTAAAAGAAAAGGAAAATATGTGCCTGCTAAAGCTAAGAACATCAATTATTTTTTAATTACGTAATACGTTTGTTTAGTGAAGTCTATTTAGTTTATGTCATGAGGAGTATTTCAGTCTATTTAAAACTTTTTGGTAGTTTCCTGAGTGTTCCACGCCAAACCCCGATGATTGGCTCTCGTGGTCTTTACTGGTTAAGGTGTTCGCCTCTCATACAATATGTCGTGAGTTCGAATCCGGATAACGACGGAATTTTTTTCTCTAAAATTGTCGCTTTTCACATTCTATCTTTCTCGTCTCTAACGATGTTCTGACTTGTTGCTTTCGTCTCCACTTTCTGCCCCCACCCCCTCACCTCCTTTGCTCCCTCCTCTGGGCTTCAGACTCTTTCTGCAGCCTTTCTATTGCTAGTCCTTGGTTCCTACTGCTGTCTTTCAGCCACACCCCCAATATTATGATAAGAAAAATCTACACCTAGACTTCTCGTACAAGGGCGAAAAATCTCGAAGTCCCTTGTGCAGGTTGTGCACGTTAAAGATTCCTTGATGGTTCAAAGATCAATAAGAGTAGACTTCGGCCGCCGTCCGAGCAAAGTTCAAAATTTCCTACCAACTGAAAATGCTAAATGTGTCCGGCGCGCTCATATGACTTTTTGCAGTTGCGAGCGCCCTAAAACACTTACGTAAAAAGAATAATAAGTAAACCCCCTGGTTTTACCAAAGTTGCTGCTAGTGGACTATAGCGGCAGTAAACATTAATAAACAACTTAACGTTTGTACAGCACAATTCCCTCTCAACATCAAGCTCTATGCTCTTTACAATAGAGCGCATAAAACCAGCAGACGTGATATCTTTCTGAAACAATTCAAACTTCCCTGGAGGCAAAAGAAAGTGCCAGCTGCCATTTTTTACAGTCGCTAGTATAAATACATGCACCAACTTTGCCCCCCACGTCTTTGTGTTAGCCTGTTCTCCCCTCTTTGCTTATGCAACTTTAATATTCAGATTGATTTTTTGTGTGTGTGTGCAGCAGACCAAAATTGTCACAATTTTTTTAATGTCTTCGTTGGCCTCTTGCCAGCTTACCCCAGTTGGAGACCCCGCCCTTGACTTGGCATTTAATTTGTCTTGCTTCTTGACGTTGTTCAAACAGAAATGTTCGGCTTTGTGTTTTTACAGGTAGTCGACCGATTCCTTATTCTCGGCTTTGTGAAATATTGATGATTGTACTCATACGTGTTTGGATTCTCTGTGATGCAAAGTGTTACTGCTCAGGATTGGAACAATGTACATGCTGTGAGCAATGTAGATAGATAGATAAATAGATAGATAGATAGATCGATAGATAGATAGATAGATAGATAGATAGATAGATAGATAGATAGATAGATAGATAAAGAGAGAGATAAAGAGAGAGATAGAGAGATAGATACTGTAAGAAAATGTTCACAGCGATTGTACGAATGAAGGGCACAACCCAAGTATCGCTATAGTGGAGTGTGACACACACACGCACAGACACACGCTCACACACACACACACACACAAAACTCGTCAACTCTTTTACTTACGGTTGCTATTGTCCGTGGTAGCGTCTGCCTCGTGTTGTTTCTATATTATGTTTGAGGTAAAAAAAACAATTAAAAAAACCAACAAGAAACATTTATGAAGGTGCTGAAAAAATGAGTTACTTCTCGGATTCAAGCCCTTTTGGAAATAAACACATCATGCTTTTTGGTGATTTTTTAAAACAATTTTTAAGTATGAATTAATAACGGGCATGTTATACTTAATATAAAGAATATGGCATCAACAGAAAATCAATAAATTTGATCCTGGTATCGATATTTGGCCAACATCTCCATTTGTGGATTGCAAGAAGTTACTCATTTTGTCAGCAGGCCTCACATTTATGTGAACATGGTAAGGATAAATCATAATTAATAAATAACACTTCATTTGTCCAAGAAGGGCACTTTGGCTTACAATGGCGAACATACATACATACATAAATACATGATATTATAAATACGTACATACATATTTACATGCACAATTACATACATAAATACATGATATTATAAATACGTACATACATATTTACATGCACAATTACATACATAAATACATGATATTATAAATACGTACATACATATTTACATGCACAATTACATACATAAATACATGATATTATAAATACGTACATACATATTTACATGCACAATTACATACATAAATACATGATATTATAAATACGTACATACATATTTACATGCACAATTACATACATAAATACACAACATTACACTAATATACTGGCGAGCAAAAGAAAGCGGGCAGTTTTCCAATCTGTGCAGTATGAGAAGTTTAGCGAATTTTGACTTGGCGATTGGCATGCTAAGCTTGAGTCACTTCAGAAAGTCGGTCAGAACAACATTTGTTGTTTTTTTGTTGTTATAAAAAGTGTTTACAACACGCTTGGCCAAAAACGTGTTTAATCGTTTTTTCTTGAAAGTTTACACTGCCTTTACTTTTATTCTTTTTTCGTTACACACTTCAACGTGTGTCAGCTTAAAGGCCGTAAAAAGTTTTGGGTTTGTACTTTTCAATTTTTTAAAATACGATGCCTCGTCTCAGTGATGCGCAACGTCAAGAAGCTCTTGGCATGCTGAGAGCTAATGCGACAGTTTCTTCTGTCGCTAGAGCTTTCAATGTGAAGAGAGATACTATCCAAAAGCTGAGGATACACTTCCAAGCAAGTGGTTCGATTAGTGACTCTCCAAGGTCTGGTCGTCCTCGTGTCACTACTGCTGTTGAAGACAATCGGATCAGAGTTCCACACTTGCGGGATCGGTTTCAAACAGCTTCTAAAACTGCCAGAGATTGGCTTGGGTATAAACCAATCAGCCGCTTCACCGTTCGTCGGCGCTTGAAAGCCCACGGAATCGTTGCCCGACACCTACCTCGACGCACTCGACTCCTCCAAAGACACCGTCATGCCTGACTCAAGTGGGCACGTCTGCATCGGCGATGGCTAAACCGCCAGTGGAACAGTGTGATGTTTCCTGACAAGTCCAGATTTCTTTTGGATCGCCACGATGGAAGGCAGAAAGTCTACCGGAGACGTCATGAACGTTATTTATCTCAGTGGGTCAGTGCTGTTGCTGACAAACGTAGCATTATGGTATGGGAATCCATCACCAGTACTGATAAATTCGATCTAGTCATTATCGACGGTAATCTGACTGCCCAAAGATACACCAATAACGTTCTCCATCCACACCTTCTGCCGTTTCTGGCTCGCCACAGGAACAATCTCGTGTGCCAGCAGGACATTGCACCAGCACACCGTGCCTTTGTTACCCAGAGATTCTTACAACAAAAATGACGTACGTGTTATAACACCGTTGCCAGTATTATCCCCAAATTTAAACGTGATTTAGCACCTCTGGGACAAGACGGACAAGGAAATTCGCACCCTTCGGCCACCCCCAACGACAATCCCACAACTGCAACAATCATTAAGTGATGCTTGAAATAATAGTCCCCAGCAATTTATCCAACGACATGTGCAATCCATGAAGCGGAGATGTATTGTAGTCATCAATGCTGGTGGGAGTTACACCCGTTACTAATTCTGGGATTTTGCACATTTAAAATCGGTGTTATTTAATTCGAATGAAAGGTGTGCTTTTGATCGTTTTTCTTAGTTTTTTTGTCTGCATTTATTGAAAAATGGCAAACCTTTCAAAATCCATTGGCAATACGGCATTACTACGGTAAAAAACGGAAATAATGCACAGAACGTAGGGTGCCCACTTTCTTTGGCTCGTCAGTATTTTATACTTTTAAAAAAAAGCTGACAAAATTATATTAGTCTTTATAGTTAGGTTTTTGTTTGCTTTTTTGTTTTTGTAAGTTTAGTTGCTGTTGGTTTTTTGTTGTTTTTTAGGGGGGAGGGTGAAGTTGGGTTTTTACGGCACTCTCATCTGCATAAGGTCACATGAGTGCGCCAGCATAGTTAAATGCAGTAGCTGCTAAATAATTAATATTATACACCGGCATCATTTCTAGCCGGGTTATTCCACAACTTTTTTACAACTCACCCTACCCCCACACACACACACACATACACACACATTCCGCTCTCTTTAACACACTGAAGGCACCCATCAACTCATTGGACCACGAACGCTTGAAAGCGTGCTTTTTTTTGGAGCCCTGTAAAAAAAAAAAAATGATGCATAGCTCCCTTATTCGTCAGGAATTTTTAATTCCATTTTGTTTTGAAGAAACTTAAAAGCGCGTTCAAGAACCTGAATACTGTGAAATATGCAAGTGGTTATTTTTGAGATGTAATTATGCTGGCTGTGAACATACCGGTACAATGTGCCTTTGCTATGCTGTTGGTAGGACATACATCGATACCTCAGAATTACAAAATTCTACTTTTGGTGGCCTAGTGGTTAGGCTCTCGGACTCGCAACCGTAAGGTCGTGAGTTCGAATCCCGTCAAGGGCCCGACGTTGTGGCCTTGGGAAAGACACTTTACAAGAATTTTCCTCATTTCACCCAGGTGGGAATGGGTACCCGGCTATAGACAGCGAAGGATCCTATCAGTTTGTTAGTGTTTGACGGCTTCATCAGTTGCTTGCACTGTATGCTTCCCGGGAAACTCAAAATCTTTGACGTCAGATTTCTCAAAACTAGGTACTGAGCAGAGAGAGCTTTGTAATTCTGTGGTGGTGACGCGTCACATCATGTAGTTGAATCCCACATGTAATCCCCCCCCCCCTTTCCACGTACACACACTTTTTTCCCTCCTCCCTTCCCCCTCTGCGTTTTCTATTGTGCACGAGCGCTAACATGCACATACCTAATTATTGTCTCAGTTGTTGCGATTGCCAAGTCTCCATTTCCATATAGCCAACTTGGAAGTAGTAGGTAAAATGAAACAACTATTTACATGCACAAATACATACATACATACATACATACATACATACATACATACATACATACATACATACATACATACATACATACATACATACATACATACATACATACATACAAACTGA
>NW_004797645.1:587449-597666 GCF_000002075.1 Aplysia californica | reverse complement strand
ATATATCGGTGAGTCAGAAGCAGAAGGTTTTATGTTGAAGAGGTAGCAGGGAGATAGGCAGCTTCCTATAGTTATAGGCCGACATTGCTGCTTCACATTGTCTCCTAGTGACTTTGGTGGTCCAGTGGTTAGGCTACCGGACTCGGAGTCGTGAGTTAAACGGATTCGGGGGGTTCGAGCCTCACCTCGGTCCGACGTTGTGTCCCTGGGAAAGGCACTTTCGTGAATTTCCTATTTGGCTCGATCCTTTCGGAGATGGAAGTTAAGCTCCGAGGCCCTGCCTCTTAAATAACCTAACAGTGTTGAGAGGGGTGTTTAACCTATACCATTTCACCATTTTCACATTGTTTCCTGAATGTTGCCCCCACCCCATTGTGTGCGATCTGTGACAGCTGAGTTCAATGACCTGTGAGAGTGGCGTGTACTGTTGACCTATCGTAAGTCACTCACGAGGAACCATTGCCTGTCTCTTGACCTCTCTTGGGTCACTCACTCGGTCACTCACTCGGTCACTCACTGGGTCACTCACGGGGAACTATGATAATTGTCCGTTTGTTGACTTATCCTGGGTCACTGATGGAACAATTGTTTTTCTGCTGACCTATCCTGGGTCACCTAGGTGAAACCATTGGCTCTGTTTGTCAATTTCTCGTCTGTGGCAATTTTTCGTCTGTGTCAACTTTTCGTCTTTGTCAAAGACTGGTCTTTATTAACTGGTTTTTATTTAAACTGCACGAGGTCGATGGGTGCACTGAGATCTCTTGCGAGTATCGGGCAGGAATCTGAAGTGTCTTGAGTTTACTAGCCTTGGGACATGTTGAATGCTTGTCTTCATCTCCTCATCGATACCGATAAAGACCCCCTTTGTGATTTCAGCCAGACAGGAACACGCATCGAACCGAATCCCCAAGAACGCCGTTCTCACACTTGCCTTGTTGCGGACAGTTTTTAAAGTTCTTACCCTCCCCCCCTCCCCCTTCTCCACCCCCCCTGTCGCTACAATGTGGGTTGCTGGCGGATGCTCTGGAATAGTCTGCTGCTTCTATCTATTAATTTTATTTTTTGTATGTTGCTCCCTGGTAACACATCTATTCATCGACAATTTTATAAGCTATCATTGTGTTGTAAGTGTCATAAAACTGTTACTTAAATTAATAAACTAAAGCTTCACACTCATATTTCCTTTGGTACCATCAAAGCCTGTTTATTGCAAACGTTTACGAAATAGTTAACTATTTCAGTGTCTTTAAAGGGAATTTTTGACATAATAAGAGATTTCTAAGAATTCTCTTCTGTGTTGTTTGATTAAGGGTGGAGGGGGGGGGGGGCGGATGCACCCCCAAAGTCCCAATTCGTCATTTTTAGCTTCCTCAGCCTCTCCTACAACTATTCCATCTCATAAGAACCCCCCAAAACCGCTTTTTTCCCATCCTGAGCATGTTCGTCTCCACCATTTCCTCATAAAGTCAATATTTTATTATTTTCTTAGTAGGCCGTTTTCTCAAAACGCGACTTTTCTCTATACTTTTGAGAAAAACTCCACCATTTTCATCCAATCTTCATAAAATTTTCACAGAATGAAAAGAAGATGTAATACTTAAAATGTGTCTTTGAATTTTTGATATATGGAATAGATTTTAGTTGGTGGTGTCTGGAGAGTGGATTTTCACGGATTTTTTGCAAATTTGAATGGTACCTCTGTAAAAAATTCATTAAAAATGTTCTAATTCGTTTAACTAACAAATTTTTTAATGTAATATTTGTTAACACGCCTGCAACCCCCCGCCCCCCCCCCCGCCCCCCCCCCCCAAAAAAAACCCCCCCAAACAAACAACCCAACAAAAAACAATCAATTTCCAAGAGCAATAAGAGCAGTATTCATTACGTAAGACATGTCAACAAAATCCAATAGGGTCGCCGTGTGCATGGAAACAAAGCTTTTTTCTCAAATTTGATTGCGGATTTTAAGACTCCTTTCTATGCTTGTTATGTGTGTGACATTATTTAAATTTTGTCCAATAATAAACGAGATAGCTTTCAGTTGTAGCCCCCCCCCCCCCTTTTAGAAAGAGAAGTGACTGAACTTTACCAGTTAGTGAATGATGACGAACATTGTCGGTTTAATCACATATTGTGACGTAGATGTGGGGAACAGACTTGTCAATCGTAAGGTATTATCTTTTTATACATGACAAAGATCGGGTTTTTTTTTCTTCTATCTTGGTTCTTTCTTTTTTTTTCGAGGGTGGGGGCTGTTTTGTTGTTGTTGCTGTTGTTATTGGTGTGGTTGTTGATGTTGTTGTGTGTGTGTGTGTGGTAGCCTATCCGTTCGAAATGTTCGGAGCCCCGAAGAGTGTGCTCTTCGCCAGGGCCACCGCCTCCCTTGGGTAGCGGGTGAGGCAGTCCAACCTTCCTGAATCCTCCCCGAAGAGATGCCACCGCCGGGCCTCCGTGGCGGGGCATCTCTGCAGCCAGTGCTCCAAATCTTGGGGCTCCTCGCTGCACAATGGACATATTGGGTCCGATGTTTTGTCTATTCTATTTTTGTAGGCCCGAAGCCCAGAGAAATGACCGGTCCTGATTTTTGCCAGTAATGACTGGTCACTGCGGGACATAATAAGAGCCTCTCGTTTTAAGGAAAATGTCCTGTATACTTCCTTCGTCCGCGTGTGGCATATAGGGGGGTCTTTTGTAATTAGTTTTATCTGGGCGCACGCACTGTCATAAGTAATTTGGCGGCCTGGACCCGGCAGCGCTGTTGCCAGTTTGGCATTACTGTCAGCGAGATCGTTGCCGAGGATATCGCGGTGACCAGGGATCCACTGAATCGTGGGTTGAGGTATTGCATTATTTATGCGTAGTCGCAATTGGTCGAAGGATGGTGATGTTCCCACTAGTGCCATGCATAGTGATTGACTGTCGGTGAAGATAGCGACCGAGTTGGATGCATCGCACTCTTTGTCAATCCAGTCAATGGCTATTTCCAAGGCTCTCCTTTCTTCCTCGAAAGAGCACGTAAATATGGCGCCTTTCTCCCTCAATGTCTCGACAAAGGTAGGGTTGGACGGGTTCCCCGTTGTGATGACGACTCCAGCGCCGCCGTCCGTTGTTCCTGCCCTAGCCGAGCCGTCAGTGTAGATATTGTACTGTGCGCCAAGCTCTCGTGCTCGACGAACAGCAGCGCTTTGAATCTTCCCACTGGAGTCACTCCTTCTGCTTATGCCGTACAGGTGGGGAAAAGTGATGTCGGGGTTGATTCCACGTTCCCTGGGCCTGGTTTCGAAGTAAGTGATGGGCCTCCTCTCGCAGTCGAACAGATGTGGGCTCTTTTTGCTGACGTCTTCGGCCCTTTTTCGGAAATCCCTGCGTCCTTTTAGGCGTCTGTGCACTTGTTCTGTTGCCGCAATTCGTCGAGGGTGGTCGTTGTTCAGTCGGAGGGCCTTCTCTCTTGATCGGAGACAGTTAGCATTTATGGTGGACTGAATGCTTGGGACCCCCGTTTCAGCTCGAAGTGCCTCGATCGGTGAGGACTGGGCTTGGGTGGTAATCAGTCGCAGACATCTGTTTTGAATCACCTCCAGATTATTTATCAGAGTTTTGCTCAGTTGTTGTTGTTTTGTTTTGTTTTGAATTGTTTGGGTGTTGTCGTTTTTTATTTGGGGGGGGGGGGTGATTGTTTGTTGATTTTGTGTTTTGAGTTTTTTTACCTTTGACCCCGAAAAGCAGAAGTTCCAAGGGGCAACCTTACCCTGCCCTCGGGTCTATAGAGTTATGGAGAGCTCGAGAGTGGTCGTTATACAGAACACTTGAGGAACCTCTGGTCACGTGGTCACACACGCACGGCTGTTTACTGTGTGGTCAGCCCAGCCTCTTGTCTGAAGGCTTGACCCTCCGTTGTACTTTAGAAAACATTGTTAAAGAGGTGGCGAGAGAATGGAGGTTCGGGGCTTCGAACCTCATATCGGTCCGACGTTTTGTTCTTCCGAAAGGCTCTTTACACGAATTTCCCACTTGGCTCGGTCCTTTTGGGGAGGACGTTAAACTCGAAAGTCCCGCCTCGTATATCACGTAACAGTATTGATAGGGGAATTAACCCGATACCGTCTCACCATTTTCACCACTATTAAACCAATTGGCCTGACCCCCCCCCCCCTCCTGTTGTATTCTAGAAGTCAATGACAACATTGTTAAACCACTTGACCCCCCCCCCCCTCCCCCCCCCCACAACCTGTTGTACTTTTAGAAGTGACATAAAACATAGTTAAGCAACCTAAACCCCTCGGGCACTGCCACTGACTGTTGTGTCTTTAGGCGGCCATTCTCAAAGGGGGGACATTTCTCGTTCTAGTGCTCAGTAGAATTGTAAATGGGCTGATCCAACCATTTCATGCTCATAACTGTGCCTGAACTACAACAGGGAACTGCTGCTTGTTTTCTTTCCTAATCCTTACTATCGTAATTTTCCTCTACTTCTTTTGTATGTTTGTCACACTCTTATGACCCGATATTTCCGGGGTGCCTTGATAGTCGAAGCAGACTTTGTGCTGTTGAAGCTAGAGAGGTGAGCAGAGTAAGTCTGATTCCCTGTAAAGACTTCTCTGTTGACATCCACCCCTTGGTGCTCATATGACCTTATCATGCAGTTGTGAGCACAGTAAAACCTCTATTAAAACTTTTAAAAAACCACTTGACCCCTTCCCTCGTCGTACTTCAGATGTTACAGAAAACATTGTTAGTCCACTTGACCCCAGTTGTACTTTAGAAGACATAAAAAGCACTGGCTACATGAGCTACTCACTTATAACTGTGGGACTGTGTGAACAGGTTGTAGCAAAAGTTTAACGGCATTAGCAACACAATTAGGTCAGATACGTGCCGAAGATTAGAGGTGTTACCGGGGATTAACATACGAAGAAGAGTAGGAAAAGAGAAAAGGATGATATGTGTTGTATAGGAAAGGAGGAACAAACCATACCAATGTTTTACTTTTAGTAGGAGTTTTACAGCATTTACAACACAATTAACTCATAAAAGCGCCGATGATTTGAGGTGTTACCACCGAGTAACAAATAAACAAAAATATGTTAGAAAGATAAAAACGACAGAACTTTGATAAGAAAGAAGGAGCAAACCATACCGGAACACCAGCCACTCATCAGTTTTTGGAGTGTACAAGGGATGACGTCATCAGTTTTTGAGCCTTCAAGAGGTGATATCATCAGTTTTTTTTAGCCCTCAAGACTCCTATTCCATGTCTACAATCCCAGCTCGAATTTTTACTCTCGTAGAATGTTTGGTTTATTTTTGTTTTAATTTGCCTTTCTTCCTGCTTTTATAATATCTTTAATCAAAACAGCAGCCCCGGGATCTGAAAAATGGACTCGGGTGAGGAAAAACGAAATAAAAAAAGTTGTCTTTGTGCCAGTTCGCGAACCCTGGCACCCGCAGATCGGAAAGTAATGTTGCCCACATTTCAGACCTCTTTCCGGTTCCCTTTTTAAATGGTACGTTAAAGTTTATTTTCTTGTTTACTGTTTGATGCCTTTGTTCTTTTCGTTTCATTTGTTCTGGAAAGGTCTTTCTTCGTAAGCTCAAGGGGTTTTCAAAAACGTCTTTTATTGTTATATAATGGCAGTTTTACTAGGATGGGGACATTTTATTTCCTTATTAAAAGCATGCTTTTTTTTCATTTCTTTCATTTTCTTCGCTGCTCGGCTGTTTTTGTTTATCTAATGACACTTTCTCTCCTCCCCTCTCTTCCTCCTCCTTTCCTTCTCTCTCTCTTTCTCTATGTCTCTCCCTCTGTCTCTCTCTTTCTTTCTCTCTTTCTTCCCTCTCTCTCTCTCCCTTTCTCTCTCTTTCTCTCTCCTTCGCTTTCTCTCTCTCTTTCTCCCTAACTCCCTTTCTTCCTGTATGTGTGTGTGTGTGTGTACTAGCAAATCCATATGTATGTATTTGTGTTTCTGGTTTCATGCCTTACGCTTCATCCCAGTCCCTGCTTCCTCCCATTCCCTACTTCCACCTTTCCCCCACTTACATATTTAGGTATGTAAATTATATGTTAGCCATCGTAAACCAAAGCGTCCTTCTGGGACAAATAAAAGTGTAATTTATTGTTTATTTATTATCCCTCCCTTCAGCCTCATCCACAACCCCAATTCCCTTAATTTTTATGGATTTTGTTCATTAGCCTACACAATGCGTAATCCCAGGAGGTTAATTCAAAGTGACTACTTTTTGCTATTCAAACCTAGCACGACATGTTAATAGAAGACAATCTGCGCCATAATAATATTATTATGTAAGCATCTGGTCTGCTTTTTATGTGCTGGCCTTATTTCTGCACATTTAGATGTTGTTTTTTATCACAAAAGGTCGGTAATGAGGCTTTCTTGACATAACCCAGCACGTTGTCATCGCTATGGGGGGAGACAGGTTTGAGACTGCTGGGGACGGCAAAATTTTGTAAACACAAGGGTCGTCTCTGCGAGATCAGCTCACTGTCCCTTCTGTAGTAGGGTTGAGAGTGTTGAAGGTAATTGGCCATCGGAGGAGACGGGACAACGACGATAGCAAATTCAAAACAATCTAACTAAAAAGTAGCCTGGATGAATTATCTTTATCCCAATAAACTAAGATTTACGGAAGGCAGGAATGTGCTTTTACTGGAAGACTTACCTCATCACATCACTCAATTCTCTGGCCTAGCAGTGATTTGGTTAAGATACGACGTGATCTAGGGTTGGTTGTTTTGTTTTGTGTTTTTCTTGTATTGTTTTTTGTTTGTGTCTTTTTTATTTTAAAGTCTTCCATAATGTGCATCTTTTAACATTATTGTTTTTCTTATTAAAATTTGATTGATTTTTCGTATCTTTCTTTCTTGTGGGGGGGGGGGGGTGGAGGGTGGGGGAAGGGGTAGGGGAAAAAGACATGAGTCCAATCCTGTAAGTAGTAGGGTCGCCATGACAGTGCACTGTGGCGTCTTTCCGGTGTATCATGGAGCGCCCCATTTGGCTGTTTGGAACCACATGAAGGGAAAGAAGTGAAAATGGGATAGTAAAGTTGCATGTACACGCGACTACAGGGAAAATAAGTGGTGTTTTGCACTTCATTAACACCCTGATGGTGCGTACCAATCCAGAGAGACGTTTTTGCAGCTCTCAAAGAACGGCAGCCTTGCCTTGGCAGTGGTCGGTCTAGGGTGTGATAAATCACGTCTGTCGCAATCATTGTTGCATCATTACCCTCTCTTTAACCACCCTCCCCTAAAAAGAAAAAAAGAAAATAAAATAAAATCGCCACAGATTGCTTCATAAACGCCACTTAGCAAAAACGCATTTGCAAGATTTATTCGTCTGTGACTGCCATTTTTGTACGGCGACATTTTAGACGAAGGGGCTACAAACCAACAATGGAAATGAACCCTTGATATATGGGAAATGATTTCCTTCATCGACAGATCAGACTACTGCCTCATGCAGTGGAATGTCACAATATGCTTTAGAGATTCCCGTTTGTCTTTTTCTCCGCGCAGATTTGAACTTTTACTGAACAGCCCTCGCTCATTATAATTAAATCTTTTAAATGAGTAATTGGAAATAAAACCAGTGGATCACTTTTTGGGTATTTAATAACAATTCTTTTGCAATCAAAACCTACACTTTTGTTCTGTCTTAAGTTGAAAATGATGGAAATCTGACTTTGTCCAGTTCTTATGAATATTGAATGGTTCCTTCTTTTACATTTTGAGGTCTGAAGAGTGTTTGGTTTCTTCTTAAAAAGTGACTCAAAGATCGCCGCTACCAGGAGAGACAAAAAAAGAGAGAAAGAAAGAGAGAGAAAGTGAGAGAGAGAGAGAGAGAGAGAGGGAGAGAGAGAGAGAGAGAGAGAGAGAGAGAGAGAGAGAGAGAGAGAGAGACAGAGACAGAGAGACAGAGAGAGAGACAGAGAAAGAGATAGATAGAAAAAGAAAGAAAGGGAGAGGTAAAGAGGGAGAGAGAGAGACAGAGAGAGAGAGAGAGAAAGAAAAAAGAGAGAGATGGGGGGGAAATCCAATATTGAGCTGCAATGGGGGACCTCAGAGAGTAGAGGTGTTGAGGGGGGGGGGGGAATCGAAGGGAAGAACCAAGTGCTGTTGTGTACACCCTGTGGGATATACCGCTATCTGAGAAGTACAAAGATCTATCTGCTCAGTACCTAGTTTTGAGAAATCTGACGTTAAAAAAATTAGGTGTCACAACATGTCAAGCTTTTTCGAAAGCTATTCTTTGAGTATATTGATAACAACTCCGAATTATCTTGCGAGTTTGATAGAGCAGATAGAACATTTATTGGTTTCTGACCTCAAAACGGCCAAAAATGTCAGATAGAACTTTATAATTCTAAGATAGCGATTTGACGGCCAACAGATAACGGATGGCGTGGAGGAAGGACTGACAAAGAAACTGATATGCAGTGACATGCCACCGATCCATCACAAATCAATGGTCAGCGATTACGTGTGGTATTGATTCGATCATTGTTTGCTTTCTTGCCTGTATCAACTTTCTAACCACACCACCAGACATGTCCCAGAGATATGAGCGTCGGGCGTCCTTGCCACGACCTGTCAGTTCATATCTGTGGCAGATTTGCGCAGCTGAATGTGACGTAAAAGAATCGATCTGTGTCGCCCGCTTTATATGGTGCCATTGTGAGTGAGAAGAGACAAGTTCGGAACCTGGTTTGACAAATCTAGATGGGCGGGGAGACACTATGTGCCATACAATGTGGCGTCGGTGGCCTAGTGGTTAGGCTCTCGAACTCGCAACCGTAAGGTCGTGGGTTCGAATCCCGTCAAGGGCCCGACGTTGTGTCCTTGGGAAAGGCACTTTACACGAATTTCCTCACTTCACCCAGGTGGGAATGGGTACCCGGCTATAGACAGCGAAAGATCTTGTCAGTTTGTTAGTGTTTGAGCGCTTAATCGGCTGCTTGCACTGTATGCTTCCCGGGAAGCTGAGAATGTTTCGGAGTGTTCTATGGTCTGCTGGGGTAATAATATAGTGTAAAGCGCATAGAGCCTGCTATTGAGCGGGGATATGCGCTATACAAATGCTATCTATTATTATTATTATACAATGTTGCGTCGATTCAGCAGGAAATGACGCTCAGGTTCTGTATATGAACGTTTTGCCTTTCTTTTGTTTCTCTGTTAAGAAAAGCACATCGACACAATAACGGTCATTCAGCGCAGAAATAGTTTGGACGACCAGAAATGAGCAATAGGATAAAGAAATTCATATCGACACAATAACGGTCCTTTAGTGTAGAAAGGTTGGGATGACAAGAAATGAACAATAGGAGAGAGAAAAGTACATCGACACTATAACGGTCACTTCTCGCAGGGAAAAAGTGGAACAGACTGACAGAAACAATAGAGCGAGAGAGAGAAGAAGAAGTAGGACCCATTAATTAAAAGCACTCTCCATCTACCTGTGTATTGGAAAGTGATTCGATGTGAATGACTTGCTCATCCTGGATCAGGGTATAGGCCAGAAACACTTTCCAGATTTCTCTATCGCGGACTAGCCTTTTGACATTATTTCATGTCCTCCCTCTCTTCTGTACATCATTTTCTGTGACTCCTCTCCTTGAACCTTTACCATATACGCTCCAATACACCGTAGTATGACTACTCAATTAAATAAAAGCTAATTGTTATACATCCCGGTGGAATCAGGCGCTCGTCACTTTTTGGACATGTGGAGTTATTGGTGTTATCATAATGTTTGTTCCTTTGTCGTACTTTTGAGGAAAAAAATACCCATCTATCTAGAATAGAAGTCGAGATATTTGCGTTTGAATGAGGGAGGGTCGCCTGATTTTCAAATTTAAATTAGTGAGAAAATGGCTGCCAAAGTTTGGTGGTTTCCAAGGTTTGAGAGCCCTTGGAAACTGACAATTCACATTTGTGTGCCTTTAATCAATATTTTTCAGGAAAATCCACACAGAAATATGTTTCTAAATTGACATCAAAGAAGCTGAGCAAAAATACAAAAATTAGCAAAAAATTGTCAAACTGGAGCGAAAATGAGAATATTTCGATTTCATTATCTTGACGGGCGCCTGATTTCCCCACGATGCCTCACAATTTTGGATTTAGGGAAAACTGTTGAATAGCAGAAATACGGAAAAGGGAGGACACATTTTGTCTCCTCGGCCCTGAACGTCGGTGA
>NW_004797645.1:579702-587349 GCF_000002075.1 Aplysia californica | reverse complement strand
CAAAACAGGGAAGCGTCTATCTCGCCCTCTCCCTGCTGTGATGACGTGTCACTTCATGTGATTGTAGACCACTCGCTTCCTCAGAGTTACAAAGTTCTGTCTCACAATTTTGACAGGTTTGAGTTACCAAGACCATGAGGTCAGAAACCAAATATTCTATCTGCTCTTTCAAAGTCTTAAGATTTTTCGGAGTCGTTATCAAGACATTCAGAAAGTTGCATTCGAAAAAGCTTGACATGTTGGGAAACTCAAAATCTTTGACGTCAGATTTCTCAAAACTAGATGCTGAGCAGACATAGCTTTGTAAGTCAAGGTAGCGCACTGGGGGATTTCACATAGTCCATGTTTGACGTGGGAGGTCTTTGTGAGGTCTGTGTTTGCCTCCACTTTGCCCTATAACACAGAGAAGTTGTCACCAGGTCTGTCTTTGTGTTTCTGTTTGCGTGGCCAAAGTACCTAAGCCTTCTTTCTCTGATCTCAGATGACATTCTTTGCTGTGTATCGGGTTCTTTTGGGACACTTTTATTTGTTCTTTGTTCTGTGCATTTGACCCGCAGCAGTCTCTATCATTCTGTTGCTTGAATTCGATTTTTAATCTTCCTTTTTTTTTGTCACTGCCTCACTCTCATATATAGAAACACTGGGTATGTCGGTCAAAATTGTAACTCTGAGTTCTCTGTGCACCCCCGTTTCTTCAGGAATAAAAGAAGAAAGAAGAGAACAAAGAAACAAAGCAGATGACCTGAACTTATGTGTGATACTGATTTTTGAGAAGCGTTTTAACTACTTGCACTTTAGGGCCTTTTGATAGCGGCTACATTTTGGATGAAAAGAAAGAAAATGAATAGCCGTATTGAGAGAAAAAAGAGAGAGCAGACCACCCCCAAAGTGCTTACCACCGCGAGAGCTAGAAAACAAAGAGAAAAACTGAATACCTGAAATCACCCACACTACATCTGGAAATTCAACAGATCTTTAGAAACGTCATCAAGAACCAGATGTAGAGCAAACATCGGCGATCGTGGTTCACCATTCAGCTATAATTTTCTCGGACGCTCCCGAAAAACCAATACTACCCTATTATTTCCCCGTCTCACATCTGTTTGAGTTTTTTTTCGGGAATCTTGTTTTTGGTCTTCCCCTGCCTTGTTAGCCTTTCATTTTTCTCAGTGAAATCAAGTTAAGGCCTTTGTGGGGATTCAAGAGTCCAAGAAACTGTATTGGTTGCGTCGGTGGTCTAGTGCTTAGGCAACTGGAACCTGTAATCGTGAGATTGAGGGTTCGGGGGCTCGAGCCTCAGCTCGGTTCGAAGTTGAGTCCTTGGGAAAGACACTATACACGAATTTCATATTTGGCCTTGTCTTTTTGGAGATGGACTCTAAACTCGGAGGTCAAGCCTCTTAAATAACCTAGTAGTGTTGATGGGGGTGTTAAATATAAACCATTTCACGTTTTTGAAACCGTTACTTTGGAGATCTTACTCACAAACGATTCGGTTTCGAGTACAGATGAAAATTGACCAGCTTTTAAGAATAGAAATGCAAATCCCTCGGGGGGGGGGGGGTGTTGCTGTTGTTTGTTGCTGTTGTTGTTGTTGTTGTTTTTTGGGGGGGGGGTTGGGAGGGGGGAGGGGTATCATATTAGAGAAGGCTGTTTGTCTTTTGTATTTTTCGCTTAGACAATTTTTTTTTCTAAGATGCTGACGTGTATTTGTGTGTGTGTGTATGTGTGTACCTCTGTGCAGCTGTCCGAGCCGTGACGTGGGACTACTACAGCGGCTCCTGCTACACAATAGTGGACAGCACAGCTTGCACGGGCCGCTCGGCGTGTGCCCAGGTGTGTCAGAGTCTATCCGCCAGCCTCGTGGAGATCGACACCGCCGCCGAGATGGACTTTGTTCGGTACCTCATCCAAGACAAGGGCGGCCAGTACTGGGTGGGGCTGCAGTATACTGGATGTGAGTACATTTGGTTTTTTTTCTGGTTTTTTTTGGGGGGGGGGGGTTGTTGTTTTTTTACTGTTTAGGAACGTATGGGACACACTTCGCTATCCCAGAATACCAAAGTTTTATCTGCTCAGTACCCAGGTATTTTGGGTTTTTAAAAAAATTTGTCGTCAAAGATTTTGAGTTATACAACATGTCAAGCTTTTTCGAATGCAATTGTTAGAATATCTTGATAACGACTCAGGGATATTATTACGATTTTGATGGAAAAGATAGAGCTTTTGATTTCTGATTTCACTGTCTTAATAACTCAAAAAGGCCAAAAATATCAGATAAAACTTTGTAAATCTGAGGTAGCGATATTATGTCCGACCAGAAACAGGCTAAAGTTAATGCTGTAGCTCATTTTGGAACCTACACACACAAACCAGAAACACAAGGTTGAACATTTCATTGTAAACATTTTTAAAAAAAAACTTTTCAAAGCTAAAAAAAACTATACTGTTGAAAAACTGTATGGATAACGAAGTAATGCTTTAACAAACGTTCGAATGACCAGAATTTGCGTTTTCAAAGAGTTTTTCTTTCCAGTCGTAAGCATACTCCTTGCTTTGTTGCCACAGTTTCAATTTGAAATATTAGATCTGCGTCATCATTTCCAGCACGAAAGCGAAAGGCTTCAAGCTACAAGGGTGTACTATCCATTCAAGTTTTGTTTTTTGTTTTTTTGTGTTTTTTTTTTTTGGGGGGGGGGGTAAAGGAGAAAAGTTTGATCAAATAATATTATAAGGACATAGCTGTTGTACAGAGAAGCAGACATTCAAGACTTATGACAAAAACAGGAAGTATCCTAAACTTAAACTTCGCATCTAGCCGGTGCACATACCGATCTATAAGGGTTAAAGTGGGCATTTTACTTCCCTTTTGACTCAGTTTACATCATTTTGAATACGGCGGGCTTCAACCCTGCCAACTGCTAGTCAGAGCCAATCCGCGCTGAGAAGGATACTATGTCCAAATAAAAGACCTAGACACTCGATAGAAACTTCTCACCATTCGGGAATCGAACTCAGATCATCTGCACGTGTCATGTGACGGCGAAGCTACACCACTGCACAGGCGCTGGTTTATGATAAAGATCGTTTCTCTGAGATCGGCTTTTCCAGATCAGGAGTTTTGACTAAAACAAGACAAAACTTGACCCACCACTTAGCTGTGATTTGAACAAAATGTATTAGATGTTTATCTTTTTCTTTTTTTGCTTTCTTTTTCTTCTTACTTCTTACTTTCCTTTTTTTCCCCTTATCTCTTACTTTCCTTTTTTTCTTACGTCTTACTTCCTTTTATTTCTTACTTCTTACTTCCTTTTTTTCCCTTACTTTTATTTTTACTTTTTTTCTTAACTTTTGCTTCCTGCTATTTCTTACTCCATACTTTCTTTTTTTTAGTACTTCTTACTTCCTTTTATTTCATACGTCTTGCTTCTTTTTTCTTACGTCTTACTTTCTTTTTTCTTCTTACTTCTTACTTTCCTTTTTTGCCTTACTTCTTACATCCTTTTATTTCTTACTTCTTACTTTCCTTTTTCTTCTTACTTCTTACTTTCCTTTTATTTCTTACTTCTTACTTTCCTTTTTTTCCTTACTTCTTACATCCTTTTATTTCTTACTTCTTACTTTCCTTTTTCTTCTTACTTCTTACTTTCCTTTTATTTCTTACTTCTTACTCACTTGTATTTCTCACTTCTTACTTTCCTTTTTTTTCTCTCTTACTCCTTGGCTCAACAACCCATACACTTTCCTTTCCCTCGCAGCCACGTACCACTGGACAACCAGCGGCCTTGAACCTCCTGGGAGTTTCTGGGTGCCCGGTGAGCCCAACAAGAGCGGCTACTGTGTCCGCTTGACCAGTCAACAGATTATATACGGGTCAGCCACGGAAGACCACATGTACCGGTCAGAATTTTCTCTTCTTCTTTGTTAGTGATGGGGGCGGGGGGGGGGGGGTTGTTTTTTTAGTAAGTGTTTTACGACGCTCGCAACTGCATACGGTCATATGAGCTCGTGGGATACATTTAACATTCCCAGTTGGTAGGAAATTTGAAATTTTGCCCTGGTGGCGGCCGAAGCCTACTCTTATCGATTTTGGACCACAAGGGGTCTTTACGCCCCTGCAGGTGTGGGTGGGGGTGGGGGAGGCCCATAGTTTTACTATGGCGTAGCAAAGAATACACCTGCGTGATACTGCGTGTCGCAAGAGGCGACTTAAAGTGCAAAGGTCTGTTCGCCCGAAAAGTGCCAGTTTGCGGAGGGCCAACTACCCAACCCAGTAAAAAACACAGCTGTTTATTTTTCGATCTTGGGAGACGGAGGAGTTTCTGCATCAGCAGGAACAAAGAAGGACAGCGGACAAAGCCGAAAGGGTAGACCGCGTGGAACCTGGAGAAGAATCACAGAAATCTATGTACAGAAAAGTGGGAAGACATAGAATAACATCAAAAGGCTAGCCCAGGATAGAGAAAGGTAGAATTTAAGGTGTTTGTCCGTTGCCTATACCCTGGTGCAGGGTGAGAAAGGCAATGATGACGAAGGGATCTTTAACTTGCGCAACTGGCACATGGGGCCTCCGAGATATTTTTGCACTAGTCCGAGTAGGCTAGGTGAAGATCTTTCCCTCTAAAAGATCAGGGGTGAAGCTGAAAGACAGCAGTTAGAAGGAGCCAAAGAATGGCAGTAGAAAGGCTGCAGAAAAAGCCATGAGCCTAGAGGAGGGGGCAAAGGAGGAGATTGGGTAGGAGCAGAAAGTGGAGAAGAAAGCAGACAACAGAACATTGCTAGAGCAGCAAAGGAAGTGAAATAAGACAATTTTAGAGAAGAAAACATTCCGCTGCTATCCAGATTCATACCCAGGACCTATTGAATGAAAACCGAACACCTTAACCCCTAGGCCACGAGAACCCCCTTAGCAATGGTTGCACACAGGTAAAGAAGAAGAAGAAGAAGAAGAAGAAGAAGAAGAAGAAGAAGAAGAAGAAGAAGATTTGTATTGATATAGCCCTTATTTAAGGTCAACAGATAGCACTATACGCTTTAAAATTATGTTATTACCCCAACAGACCTCAAAACGCTAAGAAACATGCTCGGCTTCCCGGGAAACATGCAATGTTAGAAGCCAATGAAGCATTTAAACATTAACAAACTGGCAAGATCTTTCGCTGTCAATAGCCGGGTACAGATTCTCACCTGGGTAAAGTGAGAAAAATTTATGTAAAATACCATTCCCCATTGCACAATGTCGGGCCTTTGACAGGATTCAAACCCATAACTTTACATCTGAGAGTGGGAGAGCTTTTTTATCCCGTGCCCATTTATATCAGATTAACGCCATCTGTTTAGTAGAAACAAGTGCATATTATGATAGTGTCCAATAGTGTACTACGTGCATACTTAGAATAACAAGTAACTGTAATAGCAGATCGAGATTCCAGGATTATAGATGTAAGTCATTGATCTGAGAGCGGTGATGATTTTAGACATTATTATGTGGTGATGAGTGATGATGTGGGATTGCGTTTAAGTAATGTTGTTGGCGTTAGTCGAATCTTCCTCTGCTCCAATGAATCACGAGAGACGTGAGCACCCTCTACCCCGTTCCCTACTGGAACCATCTTTACGGTCACAGTGAAGTTCCGAAATGGTGGGCTCAGCCTCTGCTAAGTTGACATTGTTAGTGTTAGATATTGTATCGGGCCAAGACAAGAGTCGATAGTACGAGAGCTAGCCGCTAGGCCACCGTCATCAAACTATTGGAGACAGTTTTTGTTCTTGTGGCACCGTCTATTATAACTTTGAAATAAATCGTTTTGGTATTCTTTTTGTCGAAACTTTGAATGAAGTCGTTGAGAATTGTTCCAGTGATAGAGGTGAGAACCACAAAGACTGAACATCCAACGAGTGTGTGTATGTGTGTGTGTGTGTGTTTGTGTGTGTTTGTGTGTGTTTGTGTGTGTGCGTATGCGTGTGTGTGTGTGTTTGTTTGTATATGTGTGTGTGCTTGTGTGTGTGCTTGTGTGTGTGTGTATGTGTGTGTGCTTGAGTGTGTGTTTTGTGCGTGTGTGTGTGTGTGTGTGTGTGTGTGTGTGTGCGCGCGCGCGCAATGATAATATGATCACTTGGACTTTTCCTGTTGTATTCTCCCCAGCTTGGCAGACCATGGATGTGGATTCTCTTACCACGCAGTGTGCGAGAAGCAGCAAGTTGGTAAGACAAGCTGTCACTCACTTTGTTGCATAGTGTTTTAAAATTTGTTTCACGGAGTCAGGCGTCCGTCAATTTTTGGGTATGTGGAGTCATTTGGTCGCTTGTAAGCGCTATACCGAAAAAGGTTATTTTGAGAAAATCGAAGGTAAAGTTTTTGCCACTAGCTCAGTTTCTTTCAAAAACTAGGAGAGTTTTCTCTATAACCCCCCCCCCCCTAAAAAAATGCACACCAATGAAACCAAATGTCTCCTATAGGTAGGACAATGTCCACATTTCGTGTATGTCAAGATTTCTGGAAACCCCAGACATCTGGGTTAGCCCGCTTGTCCTTAAAAGCAACCATTTGTACCATCCTAAAGCTTGGTCAATTGCCTTACATTCGAGGAAAAAAAACCCGCCTATGTTGAATAGAAGTCGAGATATTTTCTATTGAAAAAGGTGGGTGTCACAGGATAGAAGAGGTAAACTTATAGAGAAAAGGACAGCTAAAGGTTGATAACTTTCACAGCATGAGGATCCCTTGGAAACGAAAATCTACATTCTTTGTGCCTTTTACCAAAGTTTAAAAGTAAAATCCACACAGAAATGTGTTTTATTTTTAGATATACATAAAAGGTGATGAGGTAATTTCCTCCCCCCCCCCCAACCACCCCTACCCACACACGCCAATTCGAAAAAAAAAGTTCAAACCTGCGGAAACATGCCGTTTTCTCCGTTTTCATCATTTTAACGAGAGACTGATTTCACCGCAATGTTACACATTTAGCTGAATCTCTTTTACCTTGAGTCTAACAAGGGGAGGGGGTGGGTGGTTTTGCGGTGCTCTAGAGTGGTTTGCTCCTTCTTTCCTGTCGCACATCCATCCTCCTTATTTCTCTTTCTTGTTATCTTCATAATTTGTTACTTTCAGTAACGCCTCGCCTCTAATCTTCAGCACTTATTTGACCTATTGATTGTGTTGTGACTGCTCTAGAATTCCCACAAAACAGTGGAGCAAGGAGGAGGAGGAGGAGGAGGAGGAGGATGGGGGAGGGGGAAAGGGCGATAATGTACGGTCCAGGTTGTGACGAGAGGGCTAACGCTGCTACTGCTAGCAAAGCATCAACAGGAAATGAGTGACAGAGTCATCGTTACTTAGTATAAAATAATCAGGAAAAGTTTGTCAAATAATTCCTTTATCCAGTTTGGCCGGCTTTTGACTCAAAAAGCAGGAAAACAAATTTTACGTCGGAAAAAAAATTCAAAAGAGTTGAAAGTGAAAGAGTGAAAAAACTATGATGAAAATTAATTTTATTTTAAAACACTACTAAAATGGCGCCTGTGGTGACATCAATACGGAGCTCGACCAAAATTAAATAGGCAGTGTGATAATATTAAAAGAGATTCAGTAGGAAGATAGGCCCCTAGAGCAGTTGTGTGTGTGTGTGTGTGTGTGTGTGTGTG
>NW_004797645.1:571862-578460 GCF_000002075.1 Aplysia californica | reverse complement strand
TGTTTTACGACACTCGCAACTGCATAAGGTCCTATGAGCGCGCGGGACACATCTTATATTTTCAGTTCGTAGGAAATTTTCAATTTTGCCCGGGTGTCGGCCGAAGCCTGCTCTTATCGATTTAAGACCACCAAAGGATCTTCTTTAACGTGCACAACTTGCACACGGGCCCTCCGAGATTTTTCGCCATTTGTCCGAGAATTCTAGGTGTAGATCTTTCCTACCTGAAGATCAGGGGGTGTTTATGAAAGACAGCAGTAAGAAGGAGCCAAGGAGTAGCAGTAGAAAGGCTGCAGAGCCCAGAGGAGTGGGCAAAGGAGGTGAGGGGGAACGGGCAGAAAGTGGAGACGAAAGCAGACTACAGAACATCACTAGAGAGCAAGAAATGAGGTGAAAGAAGACAATTTTAGAGAAGAAAATGTTTTCCGTCGCTACCCGGATTCGAACTTGGGACATTTGAATGAGAGGCGAACGCCTTAAGCTCTAGGCCACGAGAGCCACCGAAAATCAACATACAGAGATTCAGCATCTACACAGAAATGCACTCAGTGCAATCATATTTAGTGATACACAAAATACTGCTCACTCACACAAGTGTACCCAAACAGTGTGTCTGTGGATATTGTGTTTTAGCCTAGAGTCAATCTGACTTCAGAAGACACGCCCCTATGTTATTGAGGGCTCCAAATCCATTTGCTACAAGGTAGCGTTACAAAAATAAAATTATTATAATATTCTTTCTTTTTTTCAGTATGAACGTAATACAATTATATAATAACTATCGATGGATACCGCGCATTTCGGGGGAAAACCCCCCCAATATTCTAGCGTCAAATGTTTAATACTTAAGATAATGGAGAGAATGGGGTGTTCCGGAAATGCCCGCATGTGCTGTACAGTGCTGTTTTTGCAGTGGAACAATTCTTAAATAGGTTATGGATTTTGTTGTTGTTGTTGTTGTTGTATCAATATCAGAATCTGTCTGCAGTTACACTGATCAATGGCCCCATTCAGCAGCCACCCTGGATGTAATTTCCGGTTGTCGTAAACATTGTTACACACAGTTGGATGTGCCATCACGTCACGACACGGCTATTGTTCAGTCGTCCGGGTAGAATTATTCGATTATTTCACGGAAGCTTTATCCCGTCAATGCATAGGTCTCAATAATAATATGTACTCTTTATATAAACACACACACACACACACACACAAACACACACACACACACACACACACACACACACACACACACACACACACACACACACTCACATTTGTATTATCCTTTAACTACATCCCATTTTTACTTCAGAAAATGAGTCAAGTGCTAAGTATTTTTGTCCGTGCCTTTGCTAAAATTTACATTAATTGAAATCTACCATTTCCTGAAGTTTTTCTTTGTCCCTGTTTTTCAGATTCGTCCCCATAAATGTTCTTTCATAAGCTATTATGTTGTGTTTTGTCCGTATGTTTTCATAGTTTTTAAGATGGTGCTCTAGTATTGTATTACTAAAACTCCTAAACACATTTTTGTTTTAGAAAGCTGTAAACGCAGACATTTTCTTGTCAAACTGAGTAATTTGAAAACCAAATGTGCATAAAGAAGCCGGAGAGCACATAAGCATCTGCTATCGACGTACCGAAAATATGAGATCAAAGAAAAAAGACAGTCTGCAAAAATCTAAGCCAAGTAATGCTTTCTTGCCTCCAACGTCATAAGCATTACGTGCGGGAGGAGGAGAAGGGGAAGGGAAGGGGAAGGGGGCAGGGGGAGGGGAGAGGATGGGGAGGGGATAGGGAGAGTATGGAGGGGAGAGGAGGGGGAGGGGAGAGAGGGTAACGATAAACAGAGCGTAACAACAGACACGCGGGCACCACAAGAATGGTTCTACTCAAAAATCGACATGGCGGAAATTAAAAGGTCATAACTCGTGATGAATTAATTCCAACGAAAGCCCACCCCATACCTCTCCTAAAAAGGAGGAAAATCGCCCCCCCCCACCTCTCCCTAACAATACACCCCCCCCTCTCCCCAACACACCCTCAACCCACCCTACCTCACACCCTTTCTTCATTGCAAGCTGGAGAGATAAAACAAACCAACTATAATAACAGCCTAGCGTGTGGTTCCGGTTGTCCGTCACGGCTTGGCGGAGGTGAAGGTCATGAAGGTCGTGGAGGTCATGGGGCCACGTCACAACAGCTGCCCCGTGTCCTTGGGAGGCTGGTGGGTATTCTTGTGTGGGAGGCTGGTGGGTGTTGTGGGGGAAGAGGGTACATATGTGAGTTGTGCTGACAAAATGAGTTACTTCTCACAATCCACAAATGGAGATATTGGCCAAAAATCGACACTTGGGTGAAATCTGTAGATTTTCCATTGTTGCTGCGATCTTTAAGTACAAAATGCCTTTTATTATTTCATACTTATAAATTGTAAAAACTCACCTATAAGTGTGATGTATTTATTTCTATAATGATAAACTCCGAGAAGTAGCTCATTTTGTCAGCACTCTTCACATATTTGTTCACCAAATAAAGGTGGACATTTTATGAAATGGGAACAAAGATGTATGGTGATAGAGATGGCAAAAAAGGGTATGAACAGAAATGGTTTTGGGATTGGGATAAAGATGGACTGTTAATATAAACAGAGCTGGTTTGGCATAGGGATAAAGATAGATTAAAAAAGAAACAAATTCGGTTTGGAATAAAGATAGAGATTATATGAAATAGGTACAAGGATGGTTTGAAATGGGGATAGAGATCGAATGAAATAGGAACAAGAATGGTTTAGAATGAGGATCGAGATTGTATGAAATTGGAACCAGTATGGTTTGGAATGGGGACAGAAATGAATAATATTATGATTTGATTTGAAATGTCAGTTTTTTTTTCTCCAGATTATTCTGTGGTGACCGCTAGACGATCGTCAAGTAGAGCCTCGGCCAACGTGTACCCACTTTCAGCGCCAACTGGCAAATCACGGCTCGGCTGTGCCACCCTCTGCGCCAAGATGTCACTATGCATAGCGTTTGAGTTCGATCCCACGAATGGACTTTGCACACCCTATGAGTTTGGTTTAACCTGTCTGACAACACAGTCCAGCAATTTCTATGCGACAAAACGTGTCTGTAACTGAAATGTACAAAGCAATAGTGACATAATATTTGCACGACATAGGTTTGTACTAGAATATCCTTCACCCTGCACTCTGACGTAGATCCGGTTCACTTTGAGGCGCACAGTGGGAGCTAAATGAAGGGCAAGTGGTTTTGGGGGGGGGGGGGTGCGCACTGAACTGCAGCCAGGCTGGTGTTGTGCCCTTTGTTTGTGTATACCAACCCAGTCCTTGGCTCACGCGCGCCGAGACGTGAAGTGACAGATTGTTCATGTAAATGGCAGAACGCCGGTCAAGGCTATGAGTGTAAGAAGGCCCCGCAATGTCTGACACGTGTGACGTTACTGCTGTGAGCTCTAGTATTATATAGAACCTCTTTGGAGACGAACATGTTCATGGTGCACGATGATATAGGTACCGCGTGTTGAAACAACACAGCATTGACATTGGTACCGTGTGTGTTGTCACAACATTTATATATGTACCGTGTGTTTACACAGCACAGCAATGACATAGGTACCGTGTGTGTTGTCACAACACAGCAATGAAATAGGTACCGTGTGTGTTGTCACAACACAGCAGTGAAATAGGTACCGTGTGTGTTGTCACAACACAGCAGTGAAATAGATACCGTGTGTGTTGTCACAACACAACAATGACATAGGTACCGTGTGTGTTGTCACAGCTATGACATAGGTACCGTGTGTGTTGTCACAGCTATGACATAGGTACCGTGTGTGTTGTCACAACACAACAATGACAAAGGTACCGTGTGTGTTGTCACAACAATGACATAGGTACCGTGTGTGTTGTCACAACACAACAATGACATAGGTACCGTGTGTGTTTGCACAGCACAACGATGACATAGGTACCGTGTGTGTTGTCACAACACAACAATGACATAGGTACCGTGTGTGTTTGCACAGCACAACAATGACATAGGTACCGTGTGTTGTCACAACACAACAATGACATAGGTACCGTGTGTGTTGTCACAACACAACAATGACATAGGTACCGTGTGTGTTGTCACAACACAACAATGACATAGGTACCGTGTGTGAAATACTTTACGTTTACAAAACACATCTGTGATCCATCACCGAGGATAACACATTGTTATCTTTTTCTCCCTCCCCCCACCCCCCCCCCTCTCTTGTGTTGTTTACAACCTTCATTGCCACAACTGAAATAATTTGGAATAATGTGAATGGGAGATTGCCAAAGCTGTAAAAGATTCAGCCTAGACGAACGAGTCAGACAGTCGACACATAAACTCTCAACAGTCTACTTGTCAATTTGTGTCACGACGTGGAAGAATCAGGCGCTTGTCATTTTTTTGGGCATAGGGAGTTATTGATATCATTTTATAGACAATTGATTTGCCTTGTTTTGGGTGAAAGAATTACCCATCTATCTTGAATACAAGTATAGATACCTGACTTTAAAGGAGGTAGAGGTTGCCTCGTTTCAGAAGTAAAATTATCGAGAAAGTAGCCGCCAAAGTTTGGTAACTTTAATAGCTTAAGCGTACTTGGAAACTGCAAATTTACTTTTTTGTGCCTTTAATTAACGTTTTTCTATAAAATCCGCACACAAAAGTGTTTTTGAACGGACATACAGGGTGTTGGGCCATAAAACAAAAATTCGAAAAAAAAAAGTTGAAACTGGAAGAAAAATGCCGATTTCTTTATTCTGACGAACGCTTGAGTTCACCACAATGCCTTGCATTTGTCTGCATGTCTATTTGTCTGTTTGTCTGTTTGTCTGTCTGTCTATTTGTCTATCAGATTGGGATCACCACAGAAAGTACATGTACTTAGCTGCCCCTCCCCCTTCCTGTCTTCTCCTAGAGATCTACCACAAAGTCCATCTGCTGACAGCTGATAGCCCCAGTTAGAATCTGGCTAGAGACCCCCCGGGCAGACGAGAGATTCGTTTGTCAAACCAGTTTTTTCATCAGACAAATAATATGCCTATTGTGGTCGGGTCGGGTTGGGATGATAGCCTGACTCGTCGTCTGAAAACAAACGCGTTTGTTTTTGACGCGACGAGTCCGGCGCGGTAGTCTCTTTGCGCCCTCAAACTGGCTAGCAAACCGACCCGACCCGACCCGATCCCCCAAAGGACACGCCGTATAAGGAGCTGTGGCTTAAGTCAGACATGGGTGAGCGTATCTTTTGCCACCTTCGAGAGTCAGACCTTATAGGCCCAGTTAGAGTCTGGCTAAAGACCCTCCGGGCAGACGGGAGATTCGTTTGTCAAACCAGTTTTCTCATCAGACAATTACAAGTATTACCGGATGGCCATTGGGGGTCGAGTCCTCAAATGTTAGTTCCGCCCACCCCCATGTACATGTATTTCCAAGCGGAGCTTTAAATCATGAGACTCGTCCCTGCTCGGAAGATCCCCCACTACCCACCAAATCACTACTTCAGAATTACGAAATTCTATCTGACATTTTTGGGCCGTGTTCAGTCACTAATACCATGAGGTCAGAAACCAATTAATGTTCTGAGTGCAGTTTTAAAAATCGTATGATTATTCGGTGTCGTTATCAAGATATTCAAAGAACTGCATTCGAAAAAGTTTGACATGTTCTGAAATTCAACATTTTTTACTTACAGTTTCTCAAAGCTAGGAAATGTCAGACAGAGAGTTATAATTTTGAGGTAGTGAAACCTACCACATACCGAGTAAGAGAGTGATACCATCCCGGTTTGCAATCATTGGTCTATATGTGAGGCATCACTGTGAAACCAGGCGCTCGTCAAAATAAAGAAATCAAAGAAAACGGTATTCTTTTCTCAGCTTAGGCAATTTCTATTATTTGTTTTTGCTTTAGGCTCATGATCCTCTTTTTTTGTCCATTTAAAAACACACAAGAGTGGATTTTACTGGAAAACGTTTCTTAAAGGCACAAAAAAGTAGATTTCCAGTTTCCAATGTTTCTGAAGTTATGGTAGTCACCATGTTTTGACGGCTATTTTCCAGCTAATTTCCCCTCAGGAACCAGGTTACCCCCTCCCCCTAATACAATGGCAAATGTCTCGACTTCTATTTCAGATAGAAAAGTATTTTCTTCATTGAAATCACAAGACAAGCGAACAATCTTTAAAACGAAACCAATAACTCAACATGCCCGAAAAATTGACGAGTGCCAGATGCCACTGTGTTGTGACACATAATAAATGAAATGTCCTGACAAAAGAATGCACATATTATTATGTTGACTGCACTTAAGTTTCCGTTCAAATGCTTACATGAAAAAATATTCTTTTTTATGATGGCAATAAATACATAGTATTTAGATCTTCACAACAGAAAACAGAAATTACGTTTTCTCTGTGTAAATAAACTGTTGAAACTAAGGTACATGATTTTATATTTTAATGCTTTTTGAGGTGTGTGCGCGCGCGCGCGCGCGTGTGTGTGTGTGTGTGTGTGTGTGTGTGTGTGTGTGTGTAATATATA
>NW_004797645.1:555819-570989 GCF_000002075.1 Aplysia californica | reverse complement strand
CTCTCTCTCTCTCTCTCTCTCTCTCTCTCTCTCCCTCGTTCTTTTTCTCTCTCTCTCTCTCGTTCTCTCTTTCTCTCCCTGGTAAAAAGGGATCCAAAATACAGCACCAAACAGGCCCACGTTAACAAGTAAGACACAGTAACAACAATCATCGCGTGCACATTTCAATCCCACAAACACTTCCCAGTTAACACAATGGTCTTAATACCCAAGTGGCAAAGAGCCTGTCCATGAAAGAGGAAACTGCAGGGATTCACGAAACCCAGGAATTATGACCTGCTGAAAAAAATAAAATTTTGAGCTGTGATAGGGCCATTTTTTCTTTCTTTTCTAATTTTTCTTTTTATTTGAGGGTGGGGGAAAGCTAAAATTCGAAGCCGTCGCATGTTCTCTGAAAATCTGAGTTTAAATGCTTTCAGTTTTACTTTCGACAAAAACGTTTATGACTATTTTTTTGCGTTTAAAGCTGTGAATGTAGTTAATTCTTTTCTCATTTTGCTGCCGTCGTTGGGTCAAGGACGTATTATGAGACGAGTTTAACGGCCTGTCCTTGAATAAATCATCTCTCTTTTTTTTCCTTTAAAAACAATTTTTTAACCGCCCTCGCAACAGCATACGTCATATGAACCCGCGAGACACATTGTGCTTTTTCAGTTTGGTAGAAATGTATTTGATTTTCCCGGGTAGCGCTCGAAACGCACTTTTATAAATGATCTATGTCAAGGTCATCCGTCGATGAGATGACAGTGGTTCATGGCGGCGAGTCTGGCTCCAGCACTTAGACATGAATGTGTCATTAGAATGCATGGTTTCCACGGTGTCATTTTAGGTCGGGTTGTCGGTGCGCACGGAGACATGTTTTATATGATGCGATACGATCGGGGTGAAGCCAAACATTGAGTTCAGGTAAGTATAAAACTCAGACGCTTCGTTGATAACTCAGTTTACCCTGATCCATTTCACCTAACTTTGGTAAGATCGTTATATTATTTTACATTAATATTTTCTCAACTTAACTTTAATCAAATGACTATACATGATTATTTTCTCAAGATAACTTGGGTAAAATCATTATATATTATTATTTTTCTCCTGCTAACTTTGGTAAAATAATTGTATATTATTATTTTCCCTCAGCTAACTTTGCTACCACCACTGATGTAAATATCTAGATTTTATCTGTTCCTGTCCATTTATCATTGGCGTAGCGGGCATGGGCTATATTAATGGAATCTTGTGACATCAATTGACATTAAGCGCTGCATGACAAAACGTACCTTATCTGTTTAATATCAAACTGAGAAAAATGGAGAGGGGGGGGGGGGGGTTATTCTCTGAAAACAATGTATGAACGAAACGAAATTCTATGAAATAAAATATCAAATTACACAGTGAATTTTGAACGTTGAACGTGAAATAATTTTCAAAGGTATTGGGGGCGGGGGGGGGGGGCCTGTTGGGGGGGGGTTGGGGGGGGCGTGATTTGCATATTTGCGAGAAACTATTTCTTTGACACCTTCTTATTTCTACGTTTATGAAAATAAAGCTGGAACAAAGCTCCATTACTGCCGAAAAGTGTATATTAGTTGAAATCCTAGTTGTAGCGTGTTAATAAAGGCTGATAGGTTTTGTTTTCACTGCAGTCCTTTCGAGTACATAATTAATTTTTGGTTGAGATAGCTCTTTTTGATGCGGTTGAACTTATTTTTCTTGTTGCTGTGAACTGTTTTTCCACTGTGTGAATGAATTATTACTTTTCAGTGATCATGTGATTGATGCAAAGCGCTGAGAGCTTATACTCGTATGGAATTAAGCGCTGTATAAATGCAATCTAGTTGTATTAGTAGCAGTAGTAGTAGCAGTAGTAGTGGAAGTAGTGGAAGTAGTAGTAGTAGTAGTAGTAGTAGTAGTAGTAGTAGGAGCAGCAGCAGCAGCAGCAGCAGTAGTAGTAGTAGTAGTAGTAGTAGTAGTAGTAGTAGTAGTAGTAGTAGTAGTATCAATATTTTTTTTTACTACACCAATAGTCGAGATGAAAGTCCCCACCACCGTGGTCATCTGTAGCCTGATCCTGTTGGTCAGTCAACTGGTCCCCACACACAGCCAGCCTACCTCGCCACGCCCACCCGCCAACCACCAGGGGTCCGACCGGTCAGACATGGTCCACCCAGGTAAGTGAGTCAGTGAGTTAGTGGTAGCCACAGTTTACAGTTCTGTACGTTCATTTCCGATCAAAATACTTCAAACTAGCCCAATAATTCTCAAATATGGTCCTTTTTTTATTCGGGTTTTTTAAAAAGCGTTTGAAGTATAATATGAATATATTAATACGTATAAATCTATAATAATGATTTTATGCATGTATTACAAACACTGCTGAGCCATGTGGGCAAGATGTTCGCCAAGATATTGGAACGGCGAAGAAGACACAAAGTTGAACCATTTTTAAGTGAGGCCCAAATGGGATTTAGAAAGGAAAGAGGAAGCACCGACGCAATATTTGCCCTACGACAAATGTGCGAAAGGGTAATAGAACACAAAAGGGAACTAAATAATATAGTATTTATCGACCAGAGAAAACGTGTTTCAATTTGTGGAAAGAACTCGAAAACTACACTGTAAGAGGCCAACTTCTAGATAACATCCGTGCCATTTACGAGAACAGCATAAGTACAGTAAGAACATCGGAGGCTCTCGCAGAATGGTTCCAAAAAACATCCGGAGTAAGACAAGGTTGTGTCCTATCACCACTACTATTTATCATATGTAGATAGAATTACAAAAGAGGCCAACACAAAATCAGAGGCCCAAAATGAATTACTCTTCGCTGATGACCAAAGCCTGGCACACAAAGATGAACGAAGTCTCCAACACCACATCACAAGATTAAACGAAGAATGTAACAACTACGACATGAAGATGAACGTCAACAAAACAAAGACCATGAAAGTAAGCAAAAAGCCAGAACCACTCAAGATACACATCAACTACAACAGTCTCAGACAAGTCCAAGAATTTAAGTACCTCGGAAGTATATTATTATTCACAGAGGATGGGCGACTTAACAGAGAAATTGAAACACGAGCACAAAAGGCCAATTATGTTAGTTACCAGCTTGCTCCACTACTGTAACATCCTAACATCCCCATAATTAAAAAAACCTCAAAGTAATCAACACCTTAGGGGGTTGGGGGGGGCGTGATTTGCATATTTGCGAGAAACTATTTCTTTGACACCTTCTTATTTCTACGTTTATGAAAATAAAGCTGGAACAAAGCTCCATTACTGCCGAAAAGTGTATATTAGTTGAAATCCTAGTTGTAGCGTGTTAATAAAGGCTGATAGGTTTTGTTTTCACTGCAGTCCTTTCGAGTACATAATTAATTTTTGGTTGAGATAGCTCTTTTTGATGCGGTTGAACTTATTTTTCTTGTTGCTGTGAACTGTTTTTCCACTGTGTGAATGAATTATTACTTTTCAGTGATCATGTGATTGATGCAAAGCGCTGAGAGCTTATACTCGTATGGAATTAAGCGCTGTATAAATGCAATCTAGTTGTATTAGTAGCAGTAGTAGTAGCAGTAGTAGTGGAAGTAGTGGAAGTAGTAGTAGTAGTAGTAGTAGTAGTAGTAGTAGTAGGAGCAGCAGCAGCAGCAGCAGCAGTAGTAGTAGTAGTAGTAGTAGTAGTAGTAGTAGTAGTAGTAGTAGTAGTAGTATCAATATTTTTTTTTACTACACCAATAGTCGAGATGAAAGTCCCCACCACCGTGGTCATCTGTAGCCTGATCCTGTTGGTCAGTCAACTGGTCCCCACACACAGCCAGCCTACCTCGCCACGCCCACCCGCCAACCACCAGGGGTCCGACCGGTCAGACATGGTCCACCCAGGTAAGTGAGTCAGTGAGTTAGTGGTAGCCACAGTTTACAGTTCTGTACGTTCATTTCCGATCAAAATACTTCAAACTAGCCCAATAATTCTCAAATATGGTCCTTTTTTTATTCGGGTTTTTTAAAAAGCGTTTGAAGTATAATATGAATATATTAATACGTATAAATCTATAATAATGATTTTATGCATGTATTACAAACACTGCTGAGCCATGTGGGCAAGATGTTCGCCAAGATATTGGAACGGCGAAGAAGACACAAAGTTGAACCATTTTTAAGTGAGGCCCAAATGGGATTTAGAAAGGAAAGAGGAAGCACCGACGCAATATTTGCCCTACGACAAATGTGCGAAAGGGTAATAGAACACAAAAGGGAACTAAATAATATAGTATTTATCGACCAGAGAAAACGTGTTTCAATTTGTGGAAAGAACTCGAAAACTACACTGTAAGAGGCCAACTTCTAGATAACATCCGTGCCATTTACGAGAACAGCATAAGTACAGTAAGAACATCGGAGGCTCTCGCAGAATGGTTCCAAAAAACATCCGGAGTAAGACAAGGTTGTGTCCTATCACCACTACTATTTATCATATGTAGATAGAATTACAAAAGAGGCCAACACAAAATCAGAGGCCCAAAATGAATTACTCTTCGCTGATGACCAAAGCCTGGCACACAAAGATGAACGAAGTCTCCAACACCACATCACAAGATTAAACGAAGAATGTAACAACTACGACATGAAGATGAACGTCAACAAAACAAAGACCATGAAAGTAAGCAAAAAGCCAGAACCACTCAAGATACACATCAACTACAACAGTCTCAGACAAGTCCAAGAATTTAAGTACCTCGGAAGTATATTATTATTCACAGAGGATGGGCGACTTAACAGAGAAATTGAAACACGAGCACAAAAGGCCAATTATGTTAGTTACCAGCTTGCTCCACTACTGTAACATCCTAACATCCCCATAATTAAAAAAACCTCAAAGTAATCAACACCTTATTCATCCCAACACTCACCTATCAATGCCAAACATGGACCACGAACAAGACATTAAAGCAAAGGATTACAACATGTGAAATGCGATGCCTTAGAAAAGCAGTAAACAAGACCAGGCGAGGCAAAATTAGAAACTCAGTAATCAAAGAAATAGTGGGTACAAATGATTAACCACATACGGCATTCCCCTATACCCAAGCTCTCCGGCTGGTGGCAGAGAGACGTCTCTTTCTTCCCGCAACACCCAAGAGGGTATAAGCGGCAGATAAAGTTAAAAGTAAAGATTACAAACACAAATATACATATAATTATGCTTTCAAGCATGTATAGTTATTATACATATAACATAATATTTTCTTTATGTTTGCATGAGTATAATTATACATGACACTGTTGTGTATTCTGCCTCTTTCCCTCCTTTCCAGACATTGTGATCACGGCGGAGCAGCAGATGCGTGTTGATGACCTATTTAGACGGATCTATGACCAGGACCGCATCCAGCAGTGGTAGATAGGACAGCGAGCAGGAAAATCTCGAATTTTGGATAGTTGCACCATAGATTTGAGTTATGATATCTCAGACCGGGCACTCTCATGGCCACCCATAGATCTGATTTATGATATCCTAGACCAGAGACTTTCATGACTGACACTCTCTGTTCTCTCTTTTAAAAACCAACAGCAAAATAAAAATACAGAAATCCGCTGCGCAAATACACGTCATAGGCTCGTTTATTGAGACTAAATCCCCTGTCTCGTTCTACTCGATTGCGCACGTAAATTTTCCTCCTTCACATTCATTTAGGTTCCAAATAGAGACACATTTAAAAACAAAAATAATCAATCACTTTTTTATCGATCCCAGAAGGGCAATTTGGTTTACAATGGCAAACATACATAAAAACATATAATACATACCTATATAAATACATACACATATATAAATACATACACATATACATAAATACATGCACATTATGTCATATACAAAAATACATTCAAATATACATACATAAATACATACAAACAC
Organism: Aplysia californica; assembly: GCF_000002075.1. Lineage (NCBI taxonomy): Eukaryota > Metazoa > Mollusca > Gastropoda > Aplysiida > Aplysiidae > Aplysia > Aplysia californica. The sequence continues at coordinate 565,066 of NW_004797645.1, read as the reverse complement.
ATAAATACACGCACATACATACATGCATACACAATATTACGAAAATACAGAACAATTTCCCATCCACGCCATCGCTGGTCGCCACTGTGCACGCAAAGGTAAGCGACACTGTAAGCCGGAAGTGCTTGAAAATGCACAGTCTGGGATATGACGACACAGGTCTATGGCTGGAGAGTGGACAGACACCATAGTGCTGGCATCAACTCACAGACGCATGACGCGAATAATAAATGATCCGGCTAAGAGAAATATCAAAAAGAATCTTGTGTCATTTAGCTGGGCGGAATACCATATCTCTTCCTATAACGTACGAACTCTTTGACAATATTATAGAAGCTGTGAAATAGAAATCTTGTGTCATTTAACTGTTAGATATCTTATCTCTTCCTATCGCCAGTACCTACAAAACATTTGACAATATAGAAGCTGTGACACAAAATTCTTGTGTCATTTATCTGTGTGGAATATCATATTTCTTCCTATTACGTACGAAATGTTTGACAATGTAAAAGCTGTAACACAGAAATCGTGAGTCATTTGACCCAGTGGAATATCTTATCTCTTCTGTTTATATACTTAGTTATCAACACAGTAGAATTTGCAACACATAAATCTTGCTTGTGTTATTTTACCAAGTGGAATATCTATCTCTTCTGTTTTCATACTTAGTCTTCGACAGTTTAGAATCTACGACACACAAGCCTTGAGTCAATTAACCCTGTGGAATATCTTATCTCTTCGGTCTACTCACCAGAGGCGAAGCGTCTATATAATCAAATAATCACTGCTTCCCTTCCGATTTTGAAACATTGTCGCAGTCAAATTCACCCATAGACGTAAACCTCATAAATTAAATGTAAAAAGACGTTCATAATCACCAATGAACAATAGACTATGCCTAACCTTCAAAACCGTTTCATTGCCACAGAAATAGCCTGTTCGCCCCTATCGGGCCACTCCATAAGCAGTCACAAGCTTTGATTAAGTAAGCTTAAAGTGAGGCTGGAGGAGTCAACCAATAGATTTGAAGGGAACATGTGCATAGCAGTCAGAACTGTTTCATTGTCGCATATACCCTGCTCACCCCTTTCGGGCCACAGTTATAAGCACCCAGACGCGCTGATTATCTAAGCGAACTATTACACTGGTCGAGTCTACCTCACAGATGTGAGGGGAACTAACTCCTAATAATCCTTTGACTCCTGCTACTACACTGCTAGTGCTTGTTTTTTTCCTCGACTTTTTAACGTCCTATAATCAGATCGTGACCTCGATTATGACAGCGGCTCCTGGCCGCGAAAAGCTAGACAAGAAACAGCCAAATGTGAAATAAAAAATTAATAATTGGCGTGCTCTACCAAAGTGTTTCGGTTGTCTGGTATAACATGCCATTGTAGTGCCGACATCTGTGCTTCTTTCCTTGGTGTTCGTGTGTTCAAATCTAAAGTTCAATTTAAGGTTAGTTAGAATAAATATTTAATGAAATACTTTCCCGATTATTTTAGCGGTTGAACAAGCATACAACATGAATTCAGGATTTGTTTTCATTCACAACCCAGAGTTGCCGCCTCCAGTGCCAGTAAGATTTTTGTGACTTGTGTGAGTGTGATATCTCCAGGCCCTATCTGGTCCCATTTCACTTTGATTACCCTGTCAAACAAGTCAGCCTTCGCCCCTGCTACTCACGACATCGACAATGCAGAAGCTGCCACGTAGATATCGTTGACATGCTGTTCCCCTGTTCTAAGATCAGAAATGAAGTTTAATAGAAGAAAGAAAGAAAAAATGGTTTAATTTTTCTTACCAAATGTATCTACATAAAGAATTTCTGCTTTCTTTTATCTTAAAATGTGAAATTCGACAACGTATTTTCGAGCATGTAAATCCTATACTCAAGATCGAGAAACCTTAGGAAACAACACACATTTTTCTAAATATTCAGCTCAGTCACATCTGAACAAAGGGACAAAAAATATACCTCGATTATGAAATGAGCCCAGTATAATGTTATGAGAGATACCGCCTTCAAGTGTGATACCATGAAAGAAGAAAATACATGTCGATCTATACCTAACCACGGCTCCACGACACACGTGGCTAACTGACCACAACAGCTGATCTGATCTAATCTGTTTACGTCAGTCTTCCTAAAGGTCAAAGTGAGCTCAGTTGATGGGGGTCATAAAAATACCAACATTAGAAAATGGATAAATAAAAAAGAGACCTTATACGTTGTACGCCAGACGTTCTAAAACGTAGGAATGAATCTACACTGTGTTTTTGCTTGAGGAAAAGTATGTCTAAATTTAGTAACATGTATACGTAAAATTCCAACAAAACGTTTAGAAAACGTAATATTCTAATGTCATACTTCAAACAAGGAAATGTCCATACCAAACTGAATAATTGTGGTTAAGTAAAATCGTGTAGCAAAATATATCATAGATTTCATGCTACTTTTGACTCTTTGTTTGTTTGTTTAGTATAGGGTTTTACGGCGCTCGCAACTGCATAAGGTCATATGAGCGCGCGGGACACACCTAATACTTTTTCGTTGGTAGGAAATTTTGAATTTTGCCCGGGTGGCTGCCGAAGCCTACTCTTATCGATTTTAGACCACCAAGGGATCTTTAACGTGTGCAACTTGCACACGGGCCCTCTGAGATATTTCGCCCTTGTCCGAGAAGGCTAGGTGTTGATCTTTCCTACCAGAAGATCAGGGGTGTGGTAGGAAGATAGCTGTAAGAAGGAGTCAAGGAGTAGCAGAAGAAAGGCTGCAGAAAGAGTCAGGAGCCCAGAGGAGGGTGCAAGGGAGGTGAGGGGGTGGGGGCAGAAAGAGGAGACGAAAACAGACGACAGAATATTGCTAGAGAGCATGAAAGGAGGTGAAAGGAGACAATTTTAGAGAAGAAAATTTTTCGGTCGCTACCCGGATTCGAACCCGGGACCTTTGAATGAGAGGCAAACACCTTAACCTCTAGGCCACGAGAGCCCCCCCCCCCCCCCTTTTGACTCTGTTGAGAGAGAGAGTACAGACGAAACATCACAAGGAACTGTAGAGAGATACAACAGCAACAACAACAATAACAACAAAAACAACAACAATAACAGCAACAACAACAACAGCAACAACGATAACAATAACAATAACATTCTCTATTTATTTCACAGGGAGACATTCGTTTTGGTAGTTTACAATGGCAGTGAATGTAGCAAAGTTCAGGTGCACTCACACATACACACAGCAAGACAGGACAGACATATTATTATCATCTCTACTGCGTGCTGAAGGAACTCCATCTCTACAGAAATAGTTGCGAGCGGTTCACACCCCCATTCGGCACAATTTACATCATTAAGAAAGCGTGCTGCTTCGACTTTGACTTGAATGGCCAACCAAGCCTAAGATAATAAGACGAACGTAATTTCCCAACTGATAGACAGAGATACTCGTTTAAAAATGGTCGTTTTTATGGACAAGCGAGCTAATCCAGATTTCAGAGGTTTACAGAAATCTTGATCTGCACCAACAGTGAACATTAGCCTACTAGTAGGAAAAGTTTGGTTTCATTGGTGTGTATATTTGTTTGGTTATAGAGAGAACTCTCCTTGTCTTTTAAAGAAACTGAACAAGGGGCAAAAACTTCATCTTCGATTTTCTGAAAATATCATTTTTTGGGATAGCCCTCTTGTGCTTAAAATCACCCCCCCCCCCCCCCCCCCCAAACACCACCTTTTCACAAGAATTGAACTCGCGTCTTTTGCGGTTGATGACGAAGCACATAACAACTCCACCTAAGACTGAGACCGTCTGGATGCCACCACGAAAGTCTCGAGTTGTACGCACCTATCTATTGGATCGTATCTCAAAAGCGAGCATTAAAGTGTGGTGTTGAGGAAAATGAGGTCAACAATCGGACGTTTCACGTGTAGTCTATGCTGTAAAGACCCCTTCAATATTTTAACCCAATTTAAAAGAACATCAAAGAAAACATGCATACGTACTTACTGTCTCCCTATACCGCCAGGTGCATAAGGCGGAGAGCAGTCGACACCACGCTTGTCTGTCCCGGGCCACTTTCTCCAATTACGGCACATCTAGGCCCTGGGTGATTGTCTCATCTCTTATTGAGACTCCATAACTTCCAGTTGGTCATCCCCGCTTTATCTTTTCAGTTGGTTTCCAATGCCATGTCTGATAGGGCAATCTCGTCTTCGGCATTCTCAGGACATGTCCCAGATATCTCCATCTTCTCTTTTTTATTGTTGTGTTTATATCTTCATTTCCAGCTCATTCCAACACTTCATTATTCGTAAAAAGATTAATTCCATTTTACTAGTAAAATTCTTCGTAGACATTTTGCCGGAACGTTATTTTGCTCTGACCTTCATTAGTAAACTATTAGATTCTGTTGGTCATCCAACATTCAGACCTGCACTCAAAGACCAACACATGTATGTTCAGAACGTGTATTTCCACATAAAACGTTCTGTTGTTATTTGGGGGGTGGGGGGGGGGGGTTGGGGTTTTTTGTTTTTTGTTTTGTTTTGTTTTTTACGCACCTATCGGCTTCTATATTCTGTTGGTCATAATAATAATAAATAATAAATAGCATTTATACTGCGCATTTCCATTTTCAAAAAAGATGTTCAATGCGCATTACAACGAAAAAGACATCACATCTTAGAAAGTAATCGACATCCGTGTATGTAAAACAAAGTATTATACATGATATAATATAAATGTATATGTGTAAAAAATTTATGAGAAAAACAGTCTCGCAGTGAGGTTGGAAATGTGTTCATTAAAAATATACAATGCAATAAAAATTCACAAACGGTCACAATAAAGTTGAAACGTGATTAACTAGAAACATTCATTAAAACATTCATTCTATACAGATATAAAACATTTCCTCTCTCTCTCTCTCTCTCTCTCTCTTTCTCTCTCTCTCTCTCTCTCTCTCTCTCTCTCTTACTCTCTCTCTGTCCCTCTCTCTCTCTCTCTCTCTCTCTCTCTCTCTCTCTCTCTCTCTCTCTCTCTCTCTCTCTCTCTCTCTCTGTCTCTGTCTCATCCAACTTTTGGACCCATTTGCAAAGACCTGAGAAGATTTAACTGAATATTAATTTGTCTTTATTTCGTTTTAACTGCGGACAGACGAAAGTGAACATTCTAGAAAATGTGGTTTAAACAACCAAGCCTCATTAAAGTGCGCTGAAGTTGCCAACATTTCTCCCTGATATTACCATGTTCTTGCTAGAGATTCCACTGATCACGTCTTTATTTCATTAATGTCATTCTGCCTAACTGCATGTCTGCATGTTTAGAGCGTGTATCGTCGCATTAAACTTCTCCTGTAGTAAGTTTTTAAAAAGATGTAGGATTTTTTTTTTACGTCTCAATTGACAAAATGATTTTGAGTTATTTAGGAGGCAGGCTTAAACCCAGGCTGAGCAGGATACAATATCCCGGCAGAAAGACCAAGATACTGAATGAAAATTTTCCACGGCTACGCCACAGATGTCAGAGAAAGATATACCCTTGGCCTTCTCGGATAAGGGCGAAAAATTCAAAATTTCTTACCTACATAAAATGTTTAATGTCTCCCGCGTGCTCATATGACCTTATTATGCTGTTGTGAGCGCCATAAAACACTTACTAAAAAAACAACAACAACAACAACAACAAAAACAACCCAACAACTGGACATCAGCCTGTAGTAACTTTCCAAGATGGTAGACTAGTACAGTCAGCATGCAATTGAAATTGTTCAGGACGGCCACCCATGCTGAGGAGAAAAGGGGTTATCTTAGACAGGTCGCTACCTCAGAACTAAAAAGTGAAATCTGCTCAGTACCACGTTTCGGGAAATTTGACGTCAGAATTTTTTAGCTTTACAACATGCCAAGGTTTTTAAAAAATGCAATTTGTTGAATAATATTTTGATAACGATGAAGCATATAATACATTTACAATTTGGTTTTTGGCCTCATGGTCTTAACAACTCCAAGCGGCCAAAAATGTCAGATAGAACTTTGTAATTATGGGGTAGCGAGGTGTATGTCTTAGACAGTGCTGTAATCATAATGTGATAATATTTTGTTTAATACGCTTGGGGGTGGGGGGGAGTTGGAAGTGTTTGTATAAGTGAATGGTTTGGACAGATGGTCGTAACAGCAGGCTCGACTGCAACCCTAACAAAATCTATTTGTGAGGCAGCGTGGTGGAATCAGGCTCTCGTCAATTTTTGGGCATGTAGAGGTATTGGTATCACAATAAAGCTTGTTCACTTGTCTTTATTTGAATGAAAAAAATATCCATTTATCTTAAATACCAGTCGAGATATTTGCTAAAGAAGGAGGTGGGGTCACCTGTTTTCAGAGGTAAAATTTGTGGGAAAATGGTGGCAAAGATTAGCTATTTGTTATCTTAAGAGTCCCTGGTAACTGAAAATTTACAATTTTTATGCCTTTAATCAACACTTTTCAGAAAAATCCAGACAGAAATGAGTTCTTTAATGAGCATGAAAGGTGTTGAGCCAAAAAACAAAAATTTGATAATTATTCACAAACCCGTGGAAAAAATTTGAGTTTCCTCACTTTGATTATTTTGACAAGAGCCTGATTCCACCATGCTGCCTCACATTTTGTGAGCAACTCTACTTCTCACTGATTGAAGACGTGAGCATTCCACGAGAGACAGCGCCAATCACAGTCAGATGGAAGTCGCACTGGGCTGTTCCTAGATTGTTTGGGTTGGGTTTGTTTTCCTTTTTCCTTTTTTTTAAAAAGATCGCACCGTTACCTTATTTGGCATCATTCTGAACTGCGGCACGATCGATGCCGGTTTAAATCCAGAACAGGGACCTTTTAAAACTCGTATTGTTTGTGGAGATTTGTAAGTCTCCATCTACTCAGTACGGTTGTCTCGAATGGGGACGGTAAATTGGAGGTCCCGCTTCTTAACTGATGTTACATTATGGAAACAGATTTCGAAGCCAAACCATAAATAATAAACGTTATGTGCTGAGGCACACACTCACACCATTCTTGATCCCAGACCTATCAACCATGTCTCACTAATTTAAAGCGTATTATTACGGATTTCAAGATCTGAAGGGAGGAGAAGTAGTACTTGGGCAATCTACTTCCTCTATGTCAACCACCCAGACAAAGCTACATCATGCACGCCGCTTTAACTTTGTCTGTCAAGACCCAGGTGGCAGTAGTTGTGTGTGCTGAGATTTTGGGCTAACTTTTGTGTAATCTCCCCTGGTTCTCAGTTAGGTGAACCTGCTTGAAGTAGTTGTTATCAGATTACAGTCCTTACATAACGGAGCTTGTACCATCCAGGAGAGCCGCTCAGCGCTGGATATTGCCGGAGTTTCCACATGTCGTCAGAAAGTCGCTTACTCAGAAATACAAAGTTCTATTAGCTCAATACCTAGTTTTGATACATTTGACGTAAAAAATTATGAGTTTCACAACATGTCAAGCTTTTTCGAATACAATTCTTTGAAAATATTGATAAAGACCCCGAATAATCTTATGAGTTTGATAGAGCAGATAGAGCATTTGGTTTCTAGCCTCATGGTCTTAACAACTCAAAACGGCCAAAAATGTCAGATAGAACTTTGTAATTCTGAGGTACGAAGAGGCATGCGGACCTGTCATGACTAAAGCTGTACAGTTGACAAGCTGTTCCGCTGTCGTTTGTCCAGAAAGCAAAGTTTTTCAGCAGAGAGAGAAAACTTGTTCAATCTAATCAGGCGTGTAAAAAATCATTCTCCTGGTCAAGTTTGGTTATTCAGGCAGGGTCGGGGGTGTGGACTGGGCAAAGTCTGGTGTATGTTGGCTGATGAACAATCGGCTTGATGGGTGTTTTACGGAGCTCGAAACTGCATAAGGTCATAAGAGCGCGCGGGACACATTAAACTTTCTCAGTTTGTAAGAAATTCTGAATTTTGTCCAGGTAACGGCCGAAGCCTGGTCTTATCGGTTTTAGACTTTAAGGTGCGCAACTTGCACACGTGCCCTCTGAGATTTTTCGCCCTTGTCCGAGAATGCTAGGTGTAGACCTTCATTACCAGAAGATCAGGGGTGTGGCTGAAAGACAACAGTAAGAAGGAGCCAAGGAGTAGCAGTAGAAAGGCTGCAGAAAGAGTCAGGAGCCCACAGGAAGGGGGGGGGGGCGAAGGAGGTGAGGGGGTGGGGGCAGAAAGAGGAGACGAACGCAGACGACAGAACACTGCTAGAGAGCAGGAAAGGAGGTTAAAGGAGACAATTTTTTTAGAAGAAAATTTTTCGGTCACAACCCGGATTTGAACCAGGGACTTGAATGAGAGGCCAACATCTTAACCTCTAGGCTAAGAAAGCCCCCTGAACAATCGGCTTGGATAAGTGATGATGATAACATTTACATAGAACAATCTGTTGTAGTGTGGTGTCGGTGGTATAGTGGTTCGGCTACCTTACTCGTTATCGTGGGGTTGCGGGTTCGGGGGTTCAATCCTAAGGCTGCCCCCGGGAATGGCCTCATAACACCAATTTTTCTCACTTCACCTAGGTATGATTGGGCACCCGGCCATAGACGGCGAAAGATCTTGTCGGTATGCCAGTGTTTTAACACCCGTAAAAGGCAGCTTACACTGATTACTTCCTAGGCAGTTTACTTTTTTCCAGAATACTTACACTTTTTCTGGGTAATTTAGATTGTACAGTGCATAGAGTAGAGCTTGCTGTAGGGCAGGAATGGGTGCTATACAAAAGCTGTTTATTGTATAATCCAGATCATCTTAACTTGACAATAACAATAACAATAACAATAACAACAACAATGCCAACAACAATAACAGCAACAATAATAAAAACAATAACTATAACAACACCATGAACAATAACAATAGCAGTAACAACAATACAAATAATAATAACAATAACAACACCAATAACAATAACAATAGCAATGACGTTCTCTTTTCATCTCGAAGGGAGACACTTTTACAATGGCCGTGAATGTAACAAAGTTCAGATGCACTCACTCATACCCACAGCCTGGAAGGACAGAAATATTATTATCATATCTATATTAGATCTATATCTATTGCCTGCTGAAACACCTCCGCTCTATAGACATTTTCTGTGTCTCTTTCCCCCTCTCTCTCTTTCTCTCTCTCTCTCTCTCTGTCTCTCTGTCTCGCTCTCATCTCTCTCTCTCTGTCTCTCTGTCTGTCTGTCTCTCTCTCTC
>NW_004797645.1:553831-555613 GCF_000002075.1 Aplysia californica | reverse complement strand
CTCTCACACACACACACAAACACGCACACACACACACACACAAAAGCAAACAGATCTACAATAATTTCTTTCATTCCTGCCTGCGACTCACAGTAAATACATTCGTTCCCTTCCATCCATCATCCATTCATTTATCTTCACGACAAAGCCTCTCTACTTCTTCATCCATCCAGAAACAGTGCCGTGACCACCCCTATACACCACGGCCCGACGAAAGACTGACACTCCCATTAAGCATTTCATCAGCCCAGGACCCCGCTTGGATGAACAAACGTTGAAACTATAATCAAATATTATCCATCTTTATCGGAATATTCCTATAATATTATTACAAGTGGGAGACATTCTCATAACAATCAGGGGAAGATACTCGGGTTGATATTTCGTTCTCCATATATACATTCCATCAGCAATATTCCGGTGGATCATGACAGACGTCATACCAAAGACCAAATGCCATAGACTCCGCAAACTAGGTCACGACGATTCCAAAACGAGGTCAAGCCCTGGATGTCATGAAAATCAAAATGGCGCGGAGGAGCGTTCGTGCATCTGGCTCTTGTTTGTTGTGGCAGGATTTGGTGGGTCGTCTGTGCCTGGACTGTTTGTCCACATGTTCCTTTGTTACGGGAGGGGGAGGGATAATACATTAAAAGGCAAGGGAGGAAAGGGGAGAGAGAGAGAGAGAGAGAGAGAGAGAGAGAGAGAGAGAGAGAGAGAGAGAAACAAAGACAGACAGAGATAGGATCCACTGCTCAGACGGCCACAAACTGTGGAGTGGATGGTTGGGAGATTCTTCTGGTCTGCAGAGAAAGATTGTGACAATGGATCTGAAAGATCAAGTCGTTATCATAACAGGTACGTGTTCATGCACTAAAGACAGTGGAAATAAAATAGAAGCCACAGAAATGTGGTTTCTTAGGAGACTGCTAAGATTATCGTTCATGTAAAAGAAATCAAATGAGGTAGTGCTTGATGAAGCCCACGTGGGACGCTCAATGTTAAAAACAATCTGGAAACTACAAATGCAGTTTTTGGGACACCTTAATAGACATAAGGGTCTTGAACATCTAGCTCTCACTGGGAAAATTGAAGGCAAACGAGGGAGGGGTAGGCCCAAAACAATATACCTGGGGAACCTAAACAAATTTGTACCGAGAAAGATCAGGGAAACGTAGCTTTTTTTAGAGCATCCGAGCAAAGGAATGAATGGAGAACCATGATCGCCAATGTATGTCACAGATCTGGCACTGGATGATGATGATGAAGTGTTAATGATTTACAGAGATTGCATATGGAGGTTCTGATGGGTATGTAGTCAAGTCCTACAGTAAAACTGGAATCCACAGGGTAAGAGATCAAAGAGAAGACCACACGGAATTCAGAGAAGAGTCACAGAAAAATGGTGCATAGGAACGTGAAAAGACATAGATCTAGAAAAATAATATCAAGAAGCTGGCTCAGGGTAGGAAAAGAAGGAAAGCGTTTGTTCGTGGCCTATACTCTGATCCAGGATGAGAAAGGTGTTGATGATGATGATGATGATGATGATGATGATGATGATGATGATGATGATGATGATGATGATGATGATGATGATGATAATGGTGGTGGTGGAGGTGCAGGTGTTGTGCCTTATGAATGGCGAAACTCCAACCGTTAAAAATTGCCTCAGGTTGGCTAAAATTTACTCAATACTATCCACCTCTAGTCTGCCTCTTCTTTCGTAATGATGATGATGATGATGATGATGATGATGATGATGATGATGATGATGATGAT
>NW_004797645.1:550201-551572 GCF_000002075.1 Aplysia californica | reverse complement strand
TCTGTCTGTCTGTCTGTCTGTCTGTCTGTCTGTCTGTCTGTCTGTCTGTCTGTCTATCAATAATCTATCTGTCTATCTATCTTTCTTCTATTTATCTATCTATTGAAATCAGTCTATCAATAATCATTCTATCTATCTCTCTATCTATCTCTCTATCTATTTATCTATTTATTGAAGTCTATCTGTCTCTCTGTCTATCTGTTGGCTTTAAAATACACCCACATTAAAAAAGAAATGACGGTTGTATCTATTTCATCCATACAGGATCTATTGTGAATGTATCAAGTGTTTACAGCAAAATCGCAGTAAGTTTGAGCGAATGGTAGAGGTTTGAAAACGTCATAATGTAAACCTATTGGAGACTTTTCTTTTCCAAACTATAATATTATGTAACATAAGGAGTTAGTTGCCATTGGGTTTATTATACGTATATGTCTGTGTTGTTTGCGTTTTTTGGCTAAGTACACAGAGCGTGTTCATATACATGTATTAGATAGATTGTATATATATTATATATATGTGTGTGTGTGTGTGTGTATGTGTGTGTGTGTGTGTGTGTGTGTGTGTGTGTGTGTGTGTGTGTGTGTGTGTATAAAATATGTATATTACGTACATAATATTTTTGTCAGTGTATTTTTGTCAATTGTATAGTTTGTGTGTATATCGAAGGATATACTTAAATATATACATAATTACGAACGAATCCATGCTCCTATGTATTTATCTATGTGTCTGTTTATGTTTGATACCTGTATCTATCATTCCATGCATTTACCTGACTTTATAAATAACCTTCTGTTAGTTAGTAGTCTGGACGTTACAGTGAAAGGATGACTCTTTGTTTGGTATGGTGGATCCTTGATAGTGTAATAGGGTACTAAATTTTCACAATACTGAAACAGTAGATTATGTTTTATAAAATGTTTACTTTGTTTCCCAGAATTACCAGCTAAATTTCCCCAATGCTGAAACAGATTGTGTATAAAAATATGTTTACTTTGAATTACCTGTTAAATTTTCAGAATACTTTAACAAAAGATAGTGTATAAAATGTTGATTCTGTCTCCCAGAATTACCAGCTCGTGACTTACTCCATGACTAAAGCGGCTCTGGAACATCTGACAAGACTTACAGCTCTAGGTGAGAGATTGTCTGTCTGCCTGTCTGTCTGTCTATTTGTCTGTCTGTCTGTCTGTCTGCCTGATTGTCTTTCTGTTTGTCTGTATGTCTGACTGACTGTCTGACTGTCTGTCTGTCTGCCAACACTTTTTGCTCAGCTTGTCCCTCTGTCTGTCTCTATCTCCCTCCTTATCTTCTCTCCCCCCCCTCTCTCTCTCGCTCTCTCTCTCTCTCTCTCTCTCTCTCTCTCTC
>NW_004797645.1:544884-549707 GCF_000002075.1 Aplysia californica | reverse complement strand
TGTGTGTGTGTGTGTGTGTGTGTGTGTGTGTCGTGCGTGCGTACGTTGTCTTTCTTGGGGAAGGGGAGGATCGGGGGTTGTTTTACACAGATATACGGTTCAGCGATCGCCTACAGAACCACATATAAAATAACAATGTGGATAATACAACTGGGTGATTAAATTGTTTGTTTACATTTCAGAGGTCGCTGAGTCCGGAGTGCGAGTGAACGCAGTTGTGTGAGTAACGTCACATACCACACCATACCATACCATACCATACCACACCATACCATACCATACCATACCATACCATACCATACCACATCATACCATACCATACCATGCCAAGCCTTACCATACCATACCATACCATACCATATCATACCATACCATATCATACCATATCATACCATATCATACCATACCATACCATACCATGCCATGCCAAGCTTGACCATACCATACCATATCATACCATACCATACCATGCCATGCCATGCCAAGCTTGACCATACCATACCATACCATATCATACCATACCATACCATACCATACCATACCAAACCATACCATACCATACCATGCCATGCCAAGCCTTACCATACCATACCATACCATACCAAACCATACCACCATACCATACCATACCATACCATATCATACCAAACCATACCATACCATTATATACCATACCATATACTTTTGTACCACACCACACCATACCATACCATACCATACCGTACCGTACCGTACCACACAATACCACACCATATCACACCATACCATACCATACAGACCCATACAATATCCCACCGTCCCACACCAGTTCATACCATATCCCATCATGCCCCATCAATCTGTCCCGTATTTTTCAGCCCAGGATTTGTGGTGACAGACACCATGCTCTACAACTTTCCGGAGGACCAGAAAAGTGCAGTGAGTGTGTTAGTGTATGGGTAGTCAATGTGTCCCTTGAGTATGTAAGTGTGTGTGTAGTCAGTGTTTCATCTAGTTGACGCACATAAAAGTACAATGAGTATGTTAGTGTGTGTGTGTGTGTGGTCAATGTGTCCTTTGAGTATGTAAGTGTATGTGTAGACTGTGTTTCATCTAGAATGTTAGTGTAGGCGCAGATAAAATATGTCTTGTCTTGTAGACACACAGAAAAGTACAGTGAGTATGTTAGTGTATGTGTAGTCAGTGTTTTGTCTAGTAGACTAAGAGAAAAGTACAGTGAGTGTGTTAGTGTATGTGTAGATAAATGTCTTGTCGAATAGACATACAGAAAATAACAGTGAGTACATTAGTGTACGTGTAGTAAATGTTTTGTCTAGTATGTTAGTGTATGTGTAGTCAATGTGTCCTTTGAACATGTTAGTGTATGTGTAGTCTGTGTTTCATCTAGAATGTTAGTGTATGCGCAGATAAAATATGTCTTGTCTGGTAGACACACAGAAAAGTACAGTGAGTGTGTTCGTGTATGTGTAGCTAATGTGTCTTATGTAAGAAAGAAATACCCTATATGTGTTGGTAGGGGCGTTAATTAAGCACACACTCGTACATTTTCAGATGGAGGAGAGATTTATTGCCTCCGCCAAAAAGTCCCAACCTTTGGGTGGAGGTCTGCGCATGTCCGCAGTGGCGAAATCCATCCACTTCCTGGTGAGCGACGGCGCATGCTCAATAACGGGCGAGTGTGTGAGAGTGGACAACGGCTGCCACCTAGCGGTGCCCGAGGGAACCATCAGGGAGAGCGAGATGGTCAACTCGGGGCTGTACAACTCGCGGCCAACGCAGGAGAGGCAGGCCGGAAAGAAGGAGGCGAAAGATGAGCATAGCGGCAATGACCAGTGACCGCACAACACCCGACACTCTATGGCCCCCACTTTACATCTTTTTGTTTGTGTGTGTTTTGTTGTTGTCTTTGTCTTGTTTTGTTTTGTTTGTTTGTATTTTGTTGTTGTGTGAGTTTGTGAGTGTGTTTTGGGGGTTTTATTTTAATTTTTTTAATTTTTAATTTTTAATTTTTTTTATTTCATTTATTTATTTTTAAAAAAAAAATTATTTTTTTTTGGGGGGGCGCCTCTCCTGCAATGACAAGGTCATGTTTCAACAATGCCGTTAAAAAGGTAAATCAGAGGCTGTACTTTCTGAGGAAACTTAGGTCCTTCAATCTGAATCATTCCATCCTTTAATTATTTACACCATCACAATATAGAAACTTTAATTTCTTTTGGTTATCTCCTGCTATGGTAGCTTGGGGAAGACAGCACATCATAAAAAGTAATCAAATTGTTTAGAAAAGCATCAAGAACAATTGATAGTAAGGATGAGGGAAGAAGTTCCCCCTAAGTTGTTCCGGCACAGTATGAGCATATATCGAGAAATCAGCCCATTTACAATTCTACTGTGTATATATGACCATGTTAATATTCCATATTTGGGAATGACCTAAAAAAAACACTTTAGTCAGTAGCACTGCCCTGGTGGGGTTTTTTGGGGGGGTGGGGGGAGGGGGAGGATGAAATACTTCGAACTCCGAATATCCAGCCCATTTAGTTCCATTATTGCGTCATCAAAACTTGCTTTCACCGGCCGTAGAGGGCCGTATACATCATAGACATAGCGTAGCTTGTTAGCAATGTCTAACCCAAGGCCGACAACTTCAGTCTTGTGTCTAACTCCCGGCAAGGCCACTGGGAGATAAACGGGACGTCTTGTTTTAACTATTGAGGACAACAACAATTTCATGGATTGTTTCCCTTCGTTCAGAAAGCTATTGTCGTTGACTATTGGAGATTGTTAAAAGAGGGGGGGGGATACACCTGAAGGCTATCTCACTTATTACTGAACCGAATTTTACCAAATTTCCATTATAACAAGCATAGTAAAGAGTCTTAAAGACTGCAATCAAATTTGAGAAAAAAGTTCCGTATCCATGGATACGGCGGCCATATTGGATTTTGTTGACATGTCTTACGTAATGAACACCGCACTAACTGCTAATGGAAATTGATAGGTTTTTTTTGCATGCAAGTTAACAAACATTAGATCTAAATATTTGTATGTTGCTTTTTTCCTAAACGAATTTTTAAAACTGTTATGCATTTTTTTCTGAAGTACCATTCAAAAACTATTCCAAATATCAAAAATTCAACACACAAATGTTTAATATTACATCTTCTCTTCGTTCTGTGAAAATTTCATGAAGATTGGAGGGAAAATGGTGGAGTTATTCAAAAAGGCATAGAGAAAAGTCGCGTTTTGAGAAAGCAGTCGGTAAAGAAAAATTAAATATTGACTTTATGAGGAAATGATGGTGATAAACTTGCCTGGTATGGGAAAAATACGGTTTTGGGGGGTTCTTAAGCAATGAAATAGTTCTAGGACGCCATAATTTTGAGCCGAATAGGGGCTTTAGGGGTATATCTCCCCCCCCCCCCTTTGTTTTTTAAATATCCAATACAGTGCACTCCTGATAATCAGAGATGTAATTCTGGTTCACTACTAAGCGCACCATTTGACTTCATTAGGAACCAAATTAAGGGCAAGGAGGGAAAACTTGCGCCGCACGTGATTGTAACGAGATTGGTCTCTACCTTAGAACTACAAAGTTCTCTCTGTTCAGTACCTAGTTTTCAGAAAATTGACGTCAAAAACAAATGCAAGTTTTACAACATGTCAAGCTTTGAATATCTTGTTAGCGACTTCGAAAAATTTTACGATTTTTGATAGTGCAGATAGAACATTTATTTGGTTTCGGTCTGCATTGTCTTAGTAACTCAAAACGGCCAAAAATGTCAGATAGAACTTTGTAATTCTAAGGTAGCGTGACGTTTTGTCCTTTCGCTACCCCGGATTACTAATTTCTATCTGACATATTTGACCGTTTTGAGTTACTAGGACCATAAGGTCAGAAAGAAAATGATTTGTCAGCTCAATCAAAATCTTAACATTGTTCGGAGTCGTTACCAATATTATATTCAAAGTATTGCACTCGATAAAAACTTGACATGTGAAGCTAAAAAAACTTTGACGTCAAATTTCCTCAAAACTGGGCACTGAGCAGATAGAACTTTGTACTTCTAGGGTAGAGCTGTACTTGCATGGCCATAGTGCGCACCAGCTCAGGACAGGTATAGAGCGGTCAAAAATTTATTCGTGACGCAAATTATCTTCAAATATCTTTATAACGGGTGAATCAATGTTATCCATTCTTTGCACAGCAGTTTGTCTCAATTTGTCTTAACTTAATCTTATTTTTCCACAACAATTGAGGCTGGACTAAAAAACTTTTTCTTCATAAATTTATTTAAAATACTACAAATCTCCTTCAAGCGGAAAATAGCACTGTTCACAGCACTCCCCGCTTCTCACACACATTTTGTATACCCATAATATGATTTACGTCACAGCTCACCTATCATTATTTTTAGTGGCAAAACTAGTTACAAAAAAGTAACTTTATAGTGAACACGTTTTGACACTAAAAGTTCTCAAAACATGCGTCCAATAAAGATAATCCTGCCATTATAAAAACAATGACGGACTTGCTTTTAAAAGCGATATCACCCCAGCTGTAAACCTTTTGAAATCAGTAGAAACCACCCACTAGGATTTTTATTAGTAATTATTATGGAATTTTCTAGAACAGAGCCTACAGGTCTTTACAAAAACATTGACCAGTTAAGACAAATTGATACAAGTCACTGTGCAAAAGCTGGAGTATGTTCGATAGTTGAGGAGATATTTGACAATAAGTCTCACCACGAAATTTTTACCGCACTATAGGATTTTTTTAATTAGTAATTATTATTAAGGACTTTTCTAGAATAGAGACT
>NW_004797645.1:532384-539884 GCF_000002075.1 Aplysia californica | reverse complement strand
CTTCTCTCTGCATAAAATGACAGGGACAGTCTATTCAGATCATAATAAGATTACATTTTCGGAGTCGTTATCAAGATAACAAAGAATAGCATTTGATAAAACTTGACATGACGTTGTGGCACTCAATATTTTTTAATGTCAAATTTCTTAAAAACTAGGCACTGAGCAAATATAACTTTGTAAATCTGGGATAGCGACTTATCGATCGCTTGTTTGGTCTGTTTGTTCAGGGTAAACGTGCCATGTTTGTCTTTCTGTAGGCCCATGACAGCTTTATAAAAAGTTGAATTTCGCTCCTTCATGCGTGACCGCGAGATCAGTAGAATAGCGGGTCTTGCTGGAACAAGTTGCAACACAAAGACACACACACACACACACACACACACACACACACACACACACACACACACACAAACACGCGCGCACACACACACACACACACACACACACACACACACAAACACGCACACACAAATGCATGTACAAACACATGCATACACACAAGCATACATACACACACGCACGCACACATACACACATAATAATAATAATGATCATTATAATAATAATAATAGTAATAATAATAATTAGAATAATAATAATAATAATTAGAATAATAATTAGAAGAAAAAGAATAAGAATAAGAATAAGAATAAGAATAATATATTATGGCACTTGCTCGACCTCGATTAAGGTTTACAGTACACAGGCTCTGGGCGCTTTACAACACTAGAGTGGGATATAAACGGTATAATAATATTATTATTGTGTTTTGACCAGAAAGAAACTCTCTCTCTCTCTCTCTCTCTCTCTCTCTCTCTCTCTCTCTCTCTCTCGCTCTCTCTCTCTCTCTCTCTCTCTCTATCTATCTATCTATCTCTCTCTCTCTTTCTGTAAATACTTATCTCATTAACTGAAGAACAGAAATGACTTCAGCTGACTTTGAAACAAATGAAAGGATCTGATATCACTTAAACTACTCAGGGCAAAGCATTCCAAACCCCGGGGTCATGCTGTACAAAAGAAACGCCGTTTTACGAATTGTTTCAAGTTTAATAGATGGTAAAAGAAATTTCTCTTTTTCAGCTGAAGACTTTTAACTGTGAAATGGAATGTACAGATTCAACAAATTTGATGAATGTGATGGGGCATTATAATTCAAGCATATGTGACGAGTGGCTAAAGTGGGCATGATATAGTTGTTTTCTTAATAGGAAGCCAGTGCAATGTCTGTAAAAGAGGTGTACCAGAGTCTCGCTTTCTTTTCCATAAAACTAAACGTGCTGCTTTTGTTTCCGATAGTTTGAAGTCTTTTAACTTTTTTCAAGTGAAATATTTTGATTGATAGCAATGTATTACAATAATCAAGTCTTGGTAAAACTAAGCTATTTACTCATAAATCAGTATATAATTCGGTAAAAAAATTCGAGGCCCAACTTATCTTAAAAACAAAATCTTTAACAGGTGAATCACTGTGACTCATACTTTGCACAGCAGTGTGTATTAATTTCTTTTAAGTTAATCATATTTTTCCAAAACAATTTAGGCTAGATTTAAAAAAAAAACAGTCTTCAGTAGTTTATATAAAATATTATAAGGTTTTCAAATCATGCCTTCAAGAAGCATAAAGTCGCGATCAGAAAAAAAATGACAGACTTGCTTTTAAAAGCTATATTGCCCGACCTGTAAATTTTTTAAAAATCTGAAGAAACCATTGACTTGGGCTTTTTATTAGCATATGTTGAGGAATTTTTTTGAATACAGTGTACAGGTGTTTGAAAAAAAAATCCATCAGTTAAGATAAAATGATATCAGTCATTGTGCACACGTTGGAGAATCTATGTTTAATAGCTATGGAGATATTTGACAATAAGTTACGCCACAAATACTTTACCACACTACAGTATTGACAAGAAGACGCATTTGAATTATTTTTGCTCATTTCTAAATACATGCAGCAGATGAAATGCTTTACCTCAGCCGACATTGACTATCAAAGAAGAATCAAACTGTCAATATTCTTAACTTCTCTTGAAAATTCAATTTCCACATCACCAATTTGGACAAAGCTAAAGTTACTGTGGGACATCACGTGCTTTTCATGTGGAGGAATGTTAGGTTACGGTGGTATGTCACGTGTTTTTCATATGGACAAAGATAAAGTTAAGGTGGGATGTCACGGGTTTTTCATGTAGACCTAGGTAAAGTTACGGTGGGATGTCACGTTTTTTTCATATGGACAAAAGTAAAGTTGCTGTGAGATATCACGGGTACGTTAAGGGCCCTGGTGCAGATGCCAGTGATGAACACGTCATCCAACCACACAGGCCGGAGCCTGAGGGCGGCCTGGTACAGAAGATGTACAGTGGTCATCGGGTAGCCAATAGCACCCCCGAGAACATAGGGCGGGAAAGTGGGGTCTGGGAAGTCCTCCAGAGACAGATAGTACCTGTGCTTGTTGTAACGGATAGGTTTCTGCCCGACGTGTTGTACTCCCACCACAAAGTTCTCCGTCTGCCGACGGATAGACCACATGGCCGACACCATTTTGGCGGCGTCCACTCTGGCGTCATCGTCGGTCCGAATGACGTACATGGCGGACGAACAATACGCCATCGTCCAGTTTAACATGGACAAGTGTTTCGTCAGGATGTTTTTGTAAGTGTCTTCAAAATCTAAAAGCGCCATGTCGCCGTAGGTCTTCGCTTCTTTCTCCAGCTGTCTTTGGATGGTGACGTTCTCTTTGTTCGGTCTCCCAACAAAGAAAAGCATCTTGGCCTTGTGAGCGGCGACTTTGACATACTTTGACACGTCGCGACTCCTCACCCACTCTCTTCGCTGGAAATTCCCAGGCCCTGATGGGATCACGAAGATAGTCTCCGTCTTAGACTTCGAGCACAGATCCCTGGGATGAGAGATGTACTTGAAGTAGAACTTGTTCACCAGAGGTTTCGCCAAAACCTCTGCCACAGAACGTTCCCCCTCCTCATCTGACAGTTTCGGCGATATTTCGTTTCTCGAGTTTTCCCTTGCACTTACTACAATGTTCCCGGCCGATGACTTGTCTCTAATTACAGAATCGTACGACCTTGACCTCTTTTTGACCTCTTGTAACACATAACGTTTGGGCTCCGTGTGGGAGGTAGGTAGTGGCCCTCCCTGTGACTCGCTCTCGCCCTGCGACGTTTTCAGACTCGTCTCAAGATCGGCGCGTAGTCTGTCTAGGAAGGATAGGACGGTCTTGGTGTCGGCGTGACTCAGAGAGTAGGCGAGAGCGGGCGGGGGGCGGGATCCGGTCAGCGAGCTCTGGAGATCTGACAGTCGTACGTCAAAGAGGACTTTGCCGGCAGCGAGAAGGACAGCCAGACATATCACGGGGGTCAGGAAAGTTTTGCTCTTTCTGCTGGTCAGTAGCATGGTGCCTTTGAAGAGAAATATAGAGGTCATGAAGAGGAATAATAACACCAGCAGCAACAACAACAATGATGAAAACACTACTACTACTACTACTACTACTACTACTACTACTACTACTACTACTACTACTACTACTACTACTACTACTACTACTACTACTACTACTATTGCTACAACTACTAATCATAATAATGTTAAAATTAATAATAATAACGATAATAATAATAATAATAATAATAATAATAATAATAATAATAATAATAATAATAATAATAATAAAGAGGAACATCATCATGATAACAATATAGTGGTAAAATAATATCAACAAGAAGGATGATCTGTAAGCGTTAGTGTATCCTTAGCGTACTAACGGAAACTGTTTGTTTTTTGTTTTTGTAAAGTGTTTTACGGCGCCCGCAACTGCATAAGGTCATGATGATATGAGCGCGCGGGACACACCTAATATTTTCAGTTGGTAGGAAATTTTGAATTTTGCCCGGGTGGCGGCCGAAGCCTACTGTTATCGATTTTAGACCACCAAGGGATCTTTAACGTGCGCAACTTGCACACGGGCCCTCCGAGATTTTTCGCCCTTGTCCGAGAAGGCTAGGTGTAGATCTTTCCTACCAGAAGATCAGGGGTGTGGCTGAAAGACAGCAGTAAGAAGAAGCGAAGGAGTAACAGTAGAAAGGCTGCAGAAAGAATCAGGAGCCCAGAGGAGGAGGCAAAGGAGGTCAGGGGGAGGGGGCAGAAAGAGGAGACGAAAGCAGACGACAGAACATTGCTAGAAAGCAGGAAATGATGTGAACGGAGACAAATTTAGGGAAGAAAATGTTTCGATCGCTACCCGGATTCGAACCCGGGACCTTTTGAATGAGAGGCCAACACCTTAACCTCTAGGCCACGAGAGCCCCCTAACGGAAACACGTACGTTATGTACGGTGGTGTATCCTGAACATAATGACAGAAACACGTATAAACTTAAACTTCTGCTTTCTTTGATCATGGCTGCACATTGTCAAGCTTTCGATAAACAAACATAATCGTTCACCTTAGTTGTACTAATTAAGTCAAAAGAGGGCAGTTTAGCTGGTTCTGACAAGTCACATCTAATGAGACATTAGCACAGGTGATGATTTCATTCGAAAAAGACATGTTGCTTAATGAACTGAACGTAACAGTACCCCATTGGGACGTAATCCCGGTTCATTATGGAGCCCACCATATGACTCAAAGTGGAAAAAAAGGACAATGTAAAAAGTTTTGCACGTACTCTCGACTGTAGACTATAGGGGATAGCGGAGAGCGAGGCTGGCAGACTAGTGTTTGGCACTTCATTCGGGCTCCCAATTGGTGAGCGCGCTGCTCAGAGAAGTTTTTACAGAGGGAAAAGAGCGGCTGCATAACATTGCACGGTCTAGGAAATAATTATTATGATTCAAGTCTATACTTTGCTTACAGAAAGTTAGAAGACAAATATAGTGCACGGAGTAATTTAAGAAAAGTGTGCTTATATTCCACGTGGGAAATATCAGCTAGTATTTTATGTGTGCAATATAAAGGATTATTTTATTGGAAGTATAATGCTAAAAACAACTTGAGGTATGGTATAAAACTATTTTCCTGTACATAATTTTAGGGGAATGCTTCAAATGGCGTGACAGTAGCTGGTTCTGTTACAGAAAGTACAAACAATAAGATCTACAATGATTTCATTGTACACTACCAGAAGATAATATGCAAACGTTTGGATGGCTGGGCATATTTTAGCTGATTTCCCAGGTTATAAACAGAGTAGGGCTATTCAAGTTACATTTCCGTTCGCCACTTATTCCAGGTACCTATAATTTATTATTTTTAGCTTGAGCTTTCTGTGACTCTTCTTGTGTTACCAGCTGAACATGTCTAATGTGTCCCGCGCGCTCATATGACCCCATGCAGTTGCGAGCGCCGTAAAAGATCTACCGAAAAAAAATATTTTGTGTCACCAAAAGGTCGTTTGTCTTTCAGCCACACCCCTGATCTTCTGGTAGGAAAGATCTACACCTAGCCTTCTCGGACAAGCGCGATAAATCTCGGAGGGCCCGTGTGCAAGTTGCGCACGTTAAAGATCACTTGGTCGTCTAAAATCGATTAGAGTAGGCTTCGGCCGCCACCAGGACACAATTCAAAATTTCCTACCAACTAAAAGTATTAGGTGTGTCCCGCTCGGTCATATCATCATGACCTTATGCAGTTGCGAGAGCCGTAAAACACTTACCAAAAAAAAACCCCGTCGTTTTTCTTCTGTGAATAAGGTAGCTAGAGGTAATGACTCAAGAAAGTAGGCGTGTGCGACAAAGTGAAGCTTCTGAGAGAAGGTCTGTTTCTCGCATCTACAGTCAGATTATGCACGTTATGTGTATCAGCCATACAGCAAAATGCCGATTTCTCAAAACATTTATGTACCTATGGTGTCTTTGTGTGAGTCCATAAAAGTATGTTTATTAAATTGAAACAAACACAGAGTTCAAGAACTGTAGTTTTATTCATATAGAAGGAATACACAAACGTTTCTGCTCCCTTCTTTCCCCGCGTCAGCGCTACGACGAAAACCTTCCTAACTTAGTTTTATTACCTTTAAGTAGGGGTCACAAAGTTTCATGTTCCTGGGAGTATGGTAACCAGAGACACAACGAACGGACAAACAACCAACAAACGTTCTAGAAAAGTCAGAAATAATGCTTTGTGACCATAGTCACTCACTGACATAGGAATTTCAACTATTGACCCGCAGTAAACGATACATTTCCAAAAAAGCAAGAACAGACATACGTAAAAATTCATACATAACAGCTACAATAAGGTTACTGAACACACAGTGCTACAAATGAAACACACACAGAGAGAGAGAGAGAGAGAGAGAGAGAGAGAGAGAGAGAGAGGGAGAGAGAGAGGGAGAGAGGGAGGGAGAGAGAGAGAGAGAGAGAGAGAGGGGGGGGAAGAGAATGTTTAACGGAGCGGGTTGTTCCAGCACGTGAGACATGTATTTACTAAAAACCTGTCTTGTCGTGTGTATGCGTGAGTGCACGTAACTTTTGTAACGTCTACTGCCATTGTTAACGACCAAGACAAATTGTGAGACAGCGTGGTGAAATCAGGCACTCGTCAAAATAATGAGAGTTAAGAAACTGACATTTTCCCGCTGGTTTGGCGATTTTCAATCGAAATTTTGTTTTTTAGCATAAAACCTTCTATGTCTATTTAAGAACCTATTTCAGTGTGAATTATATTGAAAAAAGGTTGATTAAAGGCACACAAATGTAAATTGTCAATTTCTAAGGACTCTGAGGCTTTGCAACTGTCCAAATTTTGGAGGCCATTTCATTACTAATTTTACCTATGAAACCAGGCGACCCCCACCTTTTCAATCGCAAATATCTGAACATGTACTCAAGATAAATGGGTAATTCTTTCATCGAATGCAAGGTAACTGATCAAGCTCTATGGCAACACCAATAATTCCACATTTCCAAAATTTGACGAGCGCCTGATTTCACTACGATGCCTGACAATTTTCTCTGAGAGATAAATAAAGATTGTCATTGTTATTGTCATTGTTAACAGACAGCCAAAACAACAGTACAGAGAACTGAGGGTCCATCCAAACATTTACTAATCTGTGCTTCATTAGAAGGGGACGTCAATCAGAATTAGACTCCTTCTCGACAATTAAAACAAACGAACAAACAAACAACTAACACACAAACAAGCAAACAAACGAACGAACGAAAAAACAAACGAACGAACAAACAGATATGAGATCGCGGGACACATTAAACATTTTCAGCTGGTAGGACATTTAGAAATTTGCCCGGGTGGCGGCTGAACCCTACTTTTATTATTGATTTTGGAA
Source organism: Aplysia californica (assembly GCF_000002075.1). NCBI lineage: Eukaryota > Metazoa > Mollusca > Gastropoda > Aplysiida > Aplysiidae > Aplysia > Aplysia californica. The sequence continues at coordinate 532,572 of NW_004797645.1, read as the reverse complement.
AACCAAGGGATCTTTAACGTGCACAGCTTGCACATGTTACCTCCAATATTTTTTGCCCTTATCCGAGAAGGCTAGGTTTTAGATCTCATCTACCATAAGATCATGGGTGTGACTGAAAGACAGCAGTAAGAAGGAGTCAAGGAATAGCAGTAGAAAGGCTGCTGAAAGAGCTAGGAGACCAGAGGGGG
>NW_004797645.1:528935-531619 GCF_000002075.1 Aplysia californica | reverse complement strand
CTTGTGCCACGATAAGCCGCTTTTCACACTCAATCTGGCTAGCAAACCGCCCCAACCCGACCCGTCCCCCAATTGTCACCCCTTCCTTTGCCTCAATGCATGTAAATGACATTATTTTATCACTTGTTTTCGTTTGCAATACACTTTTTATGTAAGATGTGTAAAGTAGAGTATATATGTACATGTACTTGTATTGCAGATCTAGATCAAGATCTAATGTCGTTTACCGGTAAACGCACCGGGTACTTCCATTACATCTCCTTGGATTAAATTCCTTGCATTGATATACTTCAAGTAGGGCCTATATTATGCTGTCATAATATTAATTCTGATCTTTAAACTCAAGACAGCATACCGTATAGGTATCACTTCCGATGTTCAGACAGCATGCCGTGGAAATATCAACTACAATCTTCAGACGGCATGCCGTCGAAATATCGCTACCCTTAACAGATTCACAACCACGCCCCCGAAAAATGTCCGTAACTTTGAATTGAAACATTGAGAATCACTGGAGCAAATCGTACCAGGGCCAGAATTACATGCACACACGCTGAAGCCAAGACTGAAGCCCGCCAGCCTTACACACCTGCAGGTAGAAATAAACCGTTGAAATGCTTAAAATAGTGTAAACTCTGGTCTGCCTCAATTAATCTCATCGGCCGTAGCAGAAACCCAAATTTGTCCTGATTCACATTTCTTCCTCTATGTCCCGTTAAGAAAAGAATTGTTTTCCTCTGTATAGACATCAGTCATCGTCCGACTTTGAAAATGGTGAAATGATACAGGTTTAACACCTCTATCAACACTGTTAGGTTCTTTGAGGCAAGACCTCCGAGTTTTTAAGTCCATCTCCGAAAGGACAGAGATAAAAGAGAAATTCTTGTAAAGTGCCTTTCCCAAAAACCCAAAGTAGGCGTCAGACATTGACGGGTGAACTACAGAGTGATCCCCCCACCCTAAAAAAAACCCTAAACCAAGGAAAACAAAACAGAACTGTACAACTTTTTTTGTTAATATTTTCCTCCACACTGAAGGTTTGTGTTTCAAATTTTTACCCAACATTTGGAAGTCAAAACGAATTTGTCTGACATTCATTTGAGATAAATCCACCGAATAGTTTTGCTCTACATAGCACGTAGTAAAAAAACCCACCCAGCTCATTTTCAGGTATATCCCCATTTTTGTAGCATGACGCATTAGTTCGCATTAGGCCTACTACTAAAATTCCCAACGATTTCGCCATATCGCAAACTGCAGTAGTCTAACAGGCCTACAGAAGTTTGCATTTAGTTTTTCTCAAGTTTCCTTTGGCTGCTGAGATCATGGTTAAGATAAGTACAGAGCAGAGAGCTTTTTGTATTTAACCTTTCCTCACAGCCAATTCATTTCACAAGGTTCCCGCAAAGTACGGGAATAAAGTTAAAGAGCCCTGATGGCCTTCTTTGGTGTCAAGGGTGGAAATTGTCCATAAGGTAGTACCTGTCGAGAATCAGAACAAAAAATTCACAGACAAAACGTCCATTTCATGTCAAACTTACACCGTTCGCACCCCTTTAAACGTCTTCAGGCTGCAGAATTCAGTAGAAGAGCGCCATGACACGTCTGTCCGTAGACGATGTCTGCTGCAATGACTTTCCTACATCTCAACGGTCCGCATTTTCAAGGCATACCTTCAACTACGACTGTACCATTTTCCCGTTCACAAAGCTATCAGGAAATCAATGTGTTCACAATTCCTTGATCGTCTTGAAAAGCGTTAACATTTCCTCTATGACATTTGGTTCCTTGGAAAAGCCCATAATATTCACCTTTAAGGTTATATTCAACTCCACAAATGTTGTCTATTTGGAAAACCTCACCCTCCCCTCTCCCTGTTGTCTCTAGAAACTAAAAACAGCTCCATACTGTAAGATGTAGGGAATATATGGCTTTGACTTTGAGTACTCATGGTTGAGTGGATACGTGTGTCTGGCCACCACTGAACATTACCAACAACGCGTTAAAAGGTGATGAGTCCAAAGGAGGACATATATAGACCATTAGTTTTCGGAATTCCAGAATTTAAAAAATACTTTTAAACACTGTAGGAGAAAACAAATGTTGTTAAAAAATTACAGGGATGGAAAGATCAGATTTTAAAAAGAAAAAGAAAAGAAAAAACAAACCAATCATTTCATTACTTTCCTTACAAGATCTTTTAAATTAGTGCATTTTGCATTTATAGTTCGTTTTTTTAAATCTATAAAAGCCTTAATTTCCATTTTCGAAAAAAAATTTCTTCTGTGTGAATTTGATGTCAACAAATTCCTTTTGAATGAATTTTATCCGTTCCAAATTAGAGTATACTAATACAAATTTAGTTAGAAAAAAGTTGTTTTTTTATCACCGATTTAAAGATAGCGTGTATAATTTCAGGTATGTATTATCATAAATAATGTGTTTGTTTGCCTATACTGTTACTAGAGAGAGAGAGAGAGAGAGAGAGAGAGAGAGAGAGAGAGAGAGAGAGGGTGTAAGCATAATGTAATGCGTTTGCTATTAGTATGTACGATTGTTTGTATACATTTTACCTTGGTGTGTACATGTATGTATTTGTTTGTGAGTATGTATGTGTACATGTATGTCTGTGTGTGTATGTGTGTACTTACTCTATCACTTATGTGTGTGCGTGTGTGTGTGTG
>NW_004797645.1:526130-528399 GCF_000002075.1 Aplysia californica | reverse complement strand
GGGGTTGTGGGTGTGTCTGTGTGTGTGTATGTGTGTGTTTGTGTGTGTGATCACTTTATATGGTACCATGTATATATTGAGTTAGCAATAACTGTTAAAGTAGGCACACTGTCAACTCCTACCAGGCTTCGAACAACAAGCTCTGTCATACTGTATCGTATTGATCTAATGTTACCGAGTCTGAACAGATCATAATACTATCTGGAGTAGAAACACTTAACAACTATTTACTTTAGCAATACTATGCACAATTAACTACGACCCACCTTATCTAGAGTATACACACTTAATTAGTTTTTAATTTACTAGAATTTACACGCTTAATTACTACTTAAATAGAATTTACCCGCTTAATTAATACTTACTTTACTAGAATTTACACGCTTAATTACTACTTACTTTATTAGAATTTACACGCTTAATTACTACTTACTGTAACATGAATATACACACTTAATACCTACTTACTTTGCAAGAGTATACACATTTTATTATAACTTATTTTGCAAGAATATTTAACTACCACTGACTTTAACAAAAGTATACATACTTAATTACTTTTTACTTTACTAGAATTTACACACATTACTACTAACTGTAACATGAATATACACACTTAATTACTACTTACTTTACAAGAGTATACACACACTTTATTACTACTTATTTTAACCAAAAAATAAACACTTCATTACTACTTACTTTGCAAGAGTATACACACACTTTATTACTACTTACTTTGCAAGAATATTTAAATACCACTTACTTTAACATAAGTATACACACTTAATTACAACTGTACTTACTTTAACAAGAACATAAACACTTAATTATTACTTACTTCACAAGAATATACTCACTTGATTAATACTAACTTTACTAGAGTATACACATTTAATTATTACTTTCCTTTACAAGAATATACAAACCCCATTACTACTTACTTTAGCAATAGTATACACATTTAATTACTACTTACTTTGTAAGGATGTACACACAAGTTTACTACTTACTTTACACGAATGTATACAAACCCCATTACTACTTACTTTAACAAGAGTATTCACATGTAATTACTATTTACTTTGCAAGAATTAACAAAATGAAGTGGTTAGCGGCAGTCTAGCCGTACTTAGGTCTAGGTTTGGCCCTATTGACTCAAATCTGTTAAGTACACAGGTCTCATTAGATCTAGATCTAGTAACTATTCAGGTTTAAAATAAATATAGAAGTCAGTAAGGCACCTTTTGGTTTTGTCTGAAATACAAATTCTTTAGGTAGTGCAAACTAAAAATTTCATTTACTTTTTAGCCATCATTATTAAGTACGGCAAGCCTGACAGTCTAGCCGTACAAGCTTTGGTACAAGTACGGCTAGCCAAGCAGTCTAGCCGTACTTATCTTAGGGCCTATTATATTAACATTAGAAAACAAGTCTCATTAGTAATTATTCAGGTTTAAAATAAGCACCTTCAGTAAGGCACCTGGTTCTGTATCAAATTCAAATGCTTTAAGTACTGCAAACTAAAATAAAAATGTATTTACATTTCAGTAGGCCTATTCTTTTTTTTTTTTGTCAGTCTAGCCATCATATAAGTACGGCTAGCCTCTTCCTTTAATACACAACTTACTTTACAAGAGTGTACACACGGCGTCAAAGTTAACACTCTCAGAACCGACACCTCCACAGCAACACATCCATAAACTTGAACACTTGTAGCACCAAAACCTCCAATGCGCAGAAAAGTAAATAGAATCCAGACTCGAAAGACAAGTTCAGACACCAAACATAGCCTTGAGATTGCTTTCGATCCCCCCAAAATACGGATAAATGATAATGTTTCACGTAGAAAGCTTTTTATCGATTGGCAAATTTACAGAACAGTGAAAAGACGGGGCATAATATGTGTGGCGAGGATCCGCGGAGTGTAAGGAGGTGAGGTGGTGTAGTAAGATTATACCAGGGAGGGTAGGCCTACTACCGTAAAACGCTTGGATTGTACGGGGACCGGGGCGTATTAATGACTAGGGTGGGGAGGGGGAAAGGGGGGGGGGCGCCAGCTTATTGTGGTTTTGGTGGGAGGTGGAAAAGAGGGGAGGGTGGTATTTTTTTGTTGTTCTTCGTCTTGTTCTTTTTGTTGTCGTTCTTCTTGTTGTTGTTCTTGTTGTTATTATTGCTGTTGTTGTTCTTGTTGTTGTTCTTCTTCTTCTTCTTCCTCTTCTTCTTCTTCTTCTTCTTCTTCTTCTTCTTCTTCTTCTTCTTCTTCTTC
>NW_004797645.1:523497-524634 GCF_000002075.1 Aplysia californica | reverse complement strand
AGAGAGAGAGAGTATCGAAATACAACAGGCAGCCGGCAATTACAGCAACTTTAGGAGATGATCCGAGGATGGAATGTCACCAAGTCAGCAAACACGGCCGGGGGGGTGGGGGGTCTCGTGGCTTAGAGGTTAAGGTGTCGGCCTCTCGTTCAAAGGTTCCGGGTTGGAATCCGGGTACCGACGGCAAAATGTCCTTCTCTGAAGTTTTCTCCTTTCACCTCCTTTCCTGCTCTCCAGCAATGCTCTGTCACCTGCTTTCGTCTCCACTTTTTGCCCCCACCCCCTCACCTCCTTTGCCCCCTCCTCTGGGTTCCTGACTCTTTCTGCAGCCTTTCTACTACTACTCATTGGCTCTTCCTTACTGCTGTATTTCAGTCACACCCTAGATCTTATGGTAGGAAAGATCTACACCTAGCCTTCTCGGACAAGGGCGAAAAATCTGGGAGGTCTCCGAGCACATTAAAGGTCCCTTGGTGGTTTAAAATCTATAGGAGTAGGCTTTGACCGCCACGCAGGCAAAATTCAAAATCAAGACCAACTTATGCAGTTGTGAGCCCCGTAAAAGAAGAAAGGCTACAGAAAGAGTCATAAGCACAGAGGAGGGGGGCAAAGGAGGTGAGGGGGTGGGTGAAGGAAAGAGGGCGAAAGGAGAACATCTTCCGTTGCTATCCGGATTCGAAACCATTACCCATTGAATGGGAGGTGAACACCTTAACTTCTTGACCGCGAGAGCCCCCGGCACTCGAAGGTTCCGCATAACACACTTATCTTTGGAGGCATTAATTCCAATAAGACATTCTCGCTTTTAAGGACAAGCGGGCTAACCCGGAATTCGGGGGTTTCCAGAAATCTTGACCTACACCAAAAGTAGGTATTGCCCTCCTACCTATTGGCGAAGTTTGGTTTCATTGGTGTGTATATTGGTTTGGTATAGAGAAAACTCTCCTTCTCCTTTAAAGACACTGAACGAGGGGCAAAAACTTTACCTCCCATTTTTTAAAAACAGCATTTTTTCGGGATAGCCCCCTTGTGCTTAAAAGCGGCCAATTACCCATGTGAGTACTGGGCATCACCTATAGCAGAATATCACCCCCTCCCCCGTGCTGCCAATAGTACAATATCACCCCCCCCCCTAGT
>NW_004797645.1:520451-522221 GCF_000002075.1 Aplysia californica | reverse complement strand
CCTTAAAAACAACAACAAAGCAAACAAAAAGCCAACACAATTTAGATTTTGTTAATTGAACGGTTTAGTTAGGTAGTAGGTAGTGGCCACAAGTGTCGGACAGCCGAGCATAGGGCAAAATTGGGTCACACTCATAGCGTACTTTACTACAGGCCTTCTCAGCGTGCGGCTGGGTCTCGGACTGGGTGCCTACTATATCATTTAAGTATTAACGTCTATTTATCCAGTCGACTCCATATTCAGTCTCTGAGCATTGTTTCCTAAGGTAATTACAATATTTAGTCCTAAGTGACATAAAAATAAAGAGCTTAATAATTATTTATTTACTACTTAGCCCTATTACTATTAAATCTGTTATGTAATTTAGAAAAAAAATCGAAATGAACGTCCATATAAAACAATCTAAACAAGACATGACTAGATCTATTTACCATACAAGCCTTCAGTGGCGGTGGGTGGACCAAAATTTGGGTGGGGCTTAGGTTTCTTTCACTTCTTTACCACCAAAGAGCAAACAATAAGAACAACACAGTGATGATTTTTCTATACTCACGGCAAGCCACGCCATTTTGAGAACCATTCAAACGAAAAGAGTCACCTTTGTCTTCCATCTCTTTTTTCTACATTAAATTCTTCTGGGTGGTGGGGACGAAGCCAACTTTCTCTACATAGTTTTTATCTGATGAAAAAGTTGCCTCCAAAGTGGTTTTATGTAATTAATAACTTTTAAATCTCAGCGGCACAAACACACAGCACTCGAAAACACATACCGTCTATGAGGTGGATTGGGTTCTGTTGTTGAGGAAAATAAAACGCGCCTAACAAAGGCCCAATGGACGCATAGGTAACTGTGTCAGTGGGTGAAAGTGTGTCGTAAACTTTCAACCCATTGCCAGGGCTAGGAGTGCGTGAGCCCTCTGTGCAGTGTTATTTTTTCCAGTCTTCTATCTTTTTACAAGAGGGGTTTCATTAAGGAGGGACCGTGGGAACGGGCTGGTTGATTGCTGAGCCCTAAAGACATTTGATTGGCTGTTAGGTTACTATAGTTGTAAGCCGCGACAACAGTGATTGGATAAACGAGCAAGCCGCCAAGTTTATCACTCTGTGTTCATTACGGGCGATCAGACAGTTTCAACTGCTTATTTCATTATTTTCATTTGCCTTGGGATAGACTTGGGGTGTGGGGAGGGGGGCTCAAGCCCGTGAGCCCTTCACTACCCACCGCCACTCATGCCTTATAAATGAGTAGGGGCCTACTTACCAAGACGGTTTTATGTTTCTTTGCAGTATAGTCCATGTATCCAGGTGAAATAAGGGTGGGACATAACGAACAATGAACAATGTATGATTAAACGTTCCAATCAGACTGCTGCGTTGCTTTCTTCTGTGGGGTTGTTGTTTTTTTAGGCACTGATCACATCAATTATTAAACTTAACATTTTGCACAAAATTTCTTCTAGCATCAGTTTCCTTCTTCAATGGATTGCAGTGTAAACAGGGCTCCCCTTTTCAGGCCAACTTAAGAGGTTCCTTCACCCTTTGGTTTACTATCTTAAGGGGTATTGAAACCCTTGTTTTAGAAACTTAAAGGGCAAAAATTAATACATGTATCTCATAATTTTATAGTAAGATTTTTTGCTTGTAAACATTTAACTCACACAAGACACACACAGAGTGACCATGGCTATGATTGAATGTTAACGATTTTTATTTAACTTAGGAAATAAATAAGTAATATTGACTAGCATTAGAGTTGTGTCCATTAGGGGG
>NW_004797645.1:509853-518491 GCF_000002075.1 Aplysia californica | reverse complement strand
CGGTGTATGTGTGTGCGATGTATGTGTGTGCGTGCGCACGCATGTGTGTGTGTGTGTGTGTGAGTGCGCGCGCGTGTGTGTGTGTGTGTGTGTGTGTGAGTGTGCGAGTGTGTGTGTGTGTGTGCGTGCGCGCGTACGCCTGTGTGTGTTTTATCATTATTATATTTTTTATCCCGAAGTATCACGTCAAGGTCTCCTAGTCCAAGCGTTTTATATGCCACCCCCTTAAGTCCCGAAAGACGCTTCAACCGTGCGCATGAACTTAAATTGACCCCGTCAACGGACGATCCCCGACACACGCGGAACTCACACGCCGAAGTCCTGTCATGTGGTGCAAACGCACGATTGGAACAGTTCTACTGAAGGGTCTTGATGACAGGCCCGACTAACCAGAATTCGGACGAAGCATGTTTTGGCAAAAGTAGATCTTGAGAATGTTTTAAGTCGGAATGCCAAATCAATACCACTTCCATTATAGTTGAAATAACAAGTGTATTTTATTTATAGTAGAGGTTTTACGGCGCTCGCAACTGCAAAAGGTCATATGAGCGCCAACAAGTGTGAGCAAAGATCCAACACAACTTTCGGTGAGTCAACTACTAAATTCGACACATAGACATTTAGGAAAATAGTGCTCCAAGTTTCTGCTGTCAAAAAGTTTAAGGAGTGCTTCCCACGACAGAAAAGAAGGCAGAGTACGATTTTAGAAAAATCCGACGAAAAAGGCGGGACAACCCCCCCCCCATCCCCAAAAAAAAAATAATTTTAAAAAAAATATCGGGGTACTCAAGATCAAAATCGGGTAAATCGGGATGCTTGAGATTTAGGGCAGGGATGAGTGGCAGGTTTGGAAAATAAACTGATTCATTACTCTTCAGAGCCATCCCAGGGCTCACATTCCAGTCTTTCCACACTTTCGAAGACGGACAATTCATGGTTACTGGCGAGTTAAAGAAGGATGGGGGTAATCTCACCTTAGGGGTAAACTCAAGGCACGACACCGGCAAGTGTGTGTGAGCGACAAGAATGTGGGCGGAGATTCTGTGCTGAAGCAAACCTGTGTTGCCGGAAACTGCGCAGCTGATAAGTAGGTCGACTTTTGTGACACAGAAGATGACTGTCGTGCATGTGTGTGGGTGTGTTGTCAAATCATTGACTCGGCTTCGGGATAGAGAAGGGGGAAATGATGCTTGCCAGACGCACACCACCTACGTTTTAAAGCGTATACAAACCTCCGAAATGAAATTATAAAGGGTAAAGCTCACGCACCACTAAAACTTGAAGGGAGCGGGGGGGGGGGGGGGGGGGCTTCATCCCCAAAATCAAAATTCGGCTCAAAATCATGGAATTTGAGTTGTAGGCATTTTTAGCTTCCTCAGCCTCTCCTACAACTAATTCATGGCATAAGAACCCCCAATAACCGTATTTTTTCCCATACCGGGCATGTTCGTCACCACCATTTCCTCATAAAGTCAGTATTTTATTTTTCTTTATCGGCCGTTTTCTCAAAATGCGACTTTTCTCTATACTTTTTTGAATAACTCCACCGTTTTTCATCCAATCTTCATGAAATTTTCACAGAATGAAGAGAAGAGGTAATACTAAAATTTGTCTGTTGAATTTTTGATATATGGAATAGATTTTTGTTGGTGGTGTCTGGAGTGTGGATTTTCACGGATTTTTTGCAAACTTGAATGCTACCTCAGAAAAAAATCATTAAAAATTTTGTAAGTCGATTAGGAAAAAAACAAAAGGATTATTTTTAGATCTAATGTTTGTGAGCACGCATGCAAAAAAACAATCAATTTCCAAGAGCAATAAGTGCGGTATTCATTACGTAAGACATGTCAATAAAATCCAATATGGCGGCGTATCCATGGAAACGAAACTTTTTTCTCAAATTTGATTGTGGATTTCAAGACTTCTTACTATGCTTGTTATATGTGTCTTCTTCTTCTTCTCGATCGCATCACACTTGAAGTCTGGTATCTGTAATAAATTGGGCCGTCCTGCTCAGTTCATCTGGCGGCCCGTATAGCTTCTCTTGTAGCGTCAGTGGGGTTGGCCACGTTTCCTTCCTCAGGGCCCTGTGTGTCTTGCAGTGCTGAAGGATGTGTTTGGTCCGCCTCTCCACACTGGCATTTTGGTGATTGTACTAGTTTAAAACATTTGTACATATGTTGTCTCAGTCTTGTGTGTTGTGTCCTTAGTCTGAAGATAATCACTTGTTCTTGTCGGGACAGCTCATGGTAGCCATCTGGTGTCTATTTATAATAGTTTTTATTTCTGTGTAGTTAACGCTGTTGTCTGGTTGCTCTTTTTGTGCTCCTAGTTTGGCCATCCAGTCTGCCTGCTCATTTCCCAAGACACCACAGTGTGATGGAATCCACTGTAGCATGATCCTCAGACATGGGATGTCCTCAATTTCTTTTCGTAGCCTTGGTAGTTTGCCGGCAGTACTGACATGGCATCTGTTAGGAATACTACTTGGCTTTGGGGGTCTACCACATTCCTGATGGTGTTTGCTGCATGTACTAGAGCCTCCGTCTCTGCCCTGTAATTTGTACAATGTCGCCCTGTTGGGACTGCCTCTGCTTGTCGTCGTCCATTTGGGAACTGTACGTACACTCCGGCTCCTCCTCTTTTCACAGCATCAGTGGCAGATCCGTCTGTATAGATCCTTATCCATGCTTTTCGTGGGTATCTTTCTTCAAGCATGGACAGGGTGAGGGACTTCTTGCTCAGGTCGCTGTGGTCATCTTTTGTGGTGAACATAGGAATGGACGTGTGTATAGATATGTTTGTGTTTGTCTTTTCCCATGATGGTGCCTCTGGGGTGTGATTCAGCATGTTAACTGTGGCTGGTAGATGGTCCTGCAGGGATCTTTGGATTTTTCTGCTTTCTTTGATGAAGTTGGATCTTTTGAGTCTTGCGGTGTTTGATCTCGCTGTTCTCGTGTGCAGTATATGATCCTCCATAGCTGTGGCCTTGGTGTACTGTATGAGGGCCTTGCATTCCCATCTCCTCTGCAGGGCCACTATAGATGTTGTTTGTTCCATCTTTTCTATAGGCGTTGACCTCATTGCTCCAGTAATTATTCGGAGAGCCTGGTTTTGCACTTTTTCCAGAGAGTATTTGTGAGTCTGTGCTGAAGTTATCCATGCACTGGATCCGTAATCGAGATGGGGCCTGATTGCGCCCAGATAGACCTGTCTAAGTGTTTTCTCATTTGCTCCCCACTGAGTCCCTGCTAGTTTTCTCATGATGTTAAGTTTCTTCCTGGCTTTATTTTCTGCATTCTGAATGTGTTGTTTCCATGTGAGACGCTTGTCAAAGATTATTCCAAGATACTTCTGTTGATTCTCAAACTTTAGGGGGGTTTTGTCTAATGTGAGGTGTTTTGGCTCAGCCTGGCTGGGAGTGAAGAGTGTAGCATGCAGAAGACTTTTCTTTGTTTACGGTTACACACCAGGTTTTTGTCCATGTAGTGAGTTTGTCCAATGCTAGTTGCATGCGATATGTGGCTGTAGTGACGAATTCCTCAGAGCACCAAAGAACCAGGTCGTCTGCATACAATGCGGCATGTATTCGTTTGGGCAGTTCATTCATGAGGTCATTGATGGAGAGGATAAAGAGCAAAGGTGACATGACTCCACCTTGGGGTACTCCGTGTCGCAGCAGCATTTTCCGTCCTTGATATCCATCCACCAGCACACGTGCTCTTCTGTTGTGTAGATAGGATTTGGTCCATTGGTACATGTTGCCTTGGATACCACTTCGAAGGAGCTTGACTAGTAGACCCTCCTTCCACACCTTGTCAAACGCTTTTTGTAGATCAACAAAAGTTGCTAGCATCACTTTCTGTGCCTGGAAGGAGTCCTCTATTACTTGGGACAAGTATGTTGTTTGGTCCTCTGTGCTCCTGAACTGTCGGAATCCAGCTTGTTCTGGTGCTAGGATGTGTTGCGCCTCTAGGTACCACTGCATTCTGCAAGCTATGACGCGCTCCATTGTCCTACATACACAGCTTGTGAGGCTGATAGGTCTATAGCTTAATGGTTGTGCCTTACTTTTCCCTGGCTTGAGGATCGGGATCATCGTTGCTTCTTTCCAGCACTGAGGTACTTGCCCTATTTTCCAGCTTAAGTTGAATATATCCAGTAGAGTCTGTAACGCTGTGTTGCCTAGGTGTTGTAACATTTCGTTTGTAATTTCATCGGGGCCTGGTGACTTTCTTTGCTTCAGTTGATTTATTGCTTTTTTTCAGCTCTTCCATGGCGATGTCCTTCTCCATTGCTTCCGGGATGTTATTTGTACTTCTTTTTCTTCTTTCCTCTTGTCTGACTTCTTTTTGTCTCTCTCTTGGTATTTTGATGTTGCTTTCTTGAGCATATATGTGTGAAATTTGGTAAAATTCGGTCTAGTAATAAGCGAGATAGCCTCCAGGTGTAGCCCCCCCACCCCACCCCCCTTAAGGAGGTAATCTGCAGGTTTAATGCGTAATATACGCACATTTTGCATAAAGAGGAGCCCTGCAGTGTATGTCTATTCAATTATGATAATTTCAAAATTTTCAATGCATGTTCTTTTGAAAAGCGAGGCGCGGAAGCGTAACAATAGTTGTTTTTTTAAAAGATATGTGCCAGAATCCCCCCGTGTTTCTCTTGCATTTCGATCTCAAAACTGTCAGACATGGTTAACTTGCAGAAAGATGTTCTGCAAAAAGAGTCTTTAACAATACTGAACAAAAGAAAAGCAAAGAAGGTCCACTGACATGCTCTATCAGAACGGATATTCAAGCCGTCTCTATCCAAGGAGCTTGTGTTGTGGCCGCACTTTTGGTAGTAGAAGGTTGTCTGTCCGAGTTGAGAAATTTCGTCCCGCTCTTCGTCTTTGCGAGTAGCATAGCCAGCAATATAAATCAGCACAGATTTTGACTCTGTACCAAGTGACTGCTCCAACTCAATTAGATTGCCCACAGTTTCTGAAGCCCTTTCGTCTGTTTCAATGTTAAAATTGCAATCGGAGCAGGAATGGCCAGGTTCTTCAAGGTTTGAAATGTCTGCATCAAGAGATAAAAGTAGTCTTGATCTGTGAATTTTGATTTTTCCACAATTTGCTGAATGTTAATAAAGTAGGTCCCCCATGAGCCCTATGACACATTGATGGGAGGACTGAAGTAACCGTCTACAAAGTTTAACAAGTTCACTTTTGTAATGTATCTGTTAAATGAGCAATAACTGTGTTTGGTTCACTATTGTCAATTGCCGTAGTTATGTCTCCTTATTTGAATGTGTTAATTTGGTACTCTTCAGGATGAGCAATTAAAGTTATGATTGAGTAGTGTCATAAACATCCAACATGGTCGGTTGCTGTTTTTCAGTGTACGATTGTTGTGCTAGACTATCCGTGTGCAGTTAACCTATTATGAGGAATCACAACTTTCATAACCATCTGGCCAGTGCAGTTCACACACAACAGTTTCTTTAGAAACTGATAACTTCGCATTGGATATCACAGAAATCCATGCATTTCTTTCAATCCCATCCTTTGGGGATCTAAACACAGACACTTCCTTTTCACTTGAACTCGCTTTCTCTGAATTAGATCTATAATTTGTTCTGCAACCAAAAACCCAACATTTCCTGCCCATAATATAGGCTTCCAAAAACTATCAGAGAGGCAGAAAATCTAGAAATTTTTAGGAAGAAACTAAAAGCATTTCTATTTTCATCATATTTCGATCAGACAGAATCCATCCAAGCTGTAGATCGTTGTGAGTTTGTATGTGCGTATGTGCATATGTACGTATGTGTGTATGTATGTGTGTGTGGGGCGTGCATGAGTGAAAATGTGTTTGCACGAGTATGTAACACTATGTACCTTTAAAATTGATTTGTAAATCCATAATATGCATCATGTTAAGCGCATAGAGCATTGCATAAGTGGATATGTGCTATATAAAGGCAATCCATTATTATTATTATTATTATTATTATTATTATTATTATTATTATAATGGAAACCCAAAATGACAACAACTATACATGCTTCGAAAACCAAATGTTTACCAGTGAATCTAAGAATATTTTTATGAGTTTACACACTGTTGTTGGTGATCATGAAATGCAAGGTTGGATTCAACAAGAAAGGCAGAATGAAGAGTCTGGTATGAGAGAGACACTTCTTGACTGTACTGGAACGATAACACCTGTTGAATCCACACTTCACATTTCTATCATGAACAAAGAACACCACGAAGAGCTATTATATCCAGTACAATGAAAATGTTGGTGAATAAATATACCGCTTAATGCACAACACGACACTTTGCATCAATTGAACATTTGATTTTGCCGGGCTTGCGAAAGACTAGCTAGACAGCGAGAAATCGAGAAAGGACTGATTTTACACAGTACACAGCTCACGCTTGCACTTGCACCGAGGACTGGATTACACACTATGCACGACTCTGCCGTGCCAAGGCAGAGCGACGTATCTGCACTTTTATGATTTTGAGTTACGTTGCGCTGCCATCGGAAATAATATGGGCATGGCCCTTCAGTTACGTGTGTTTGCCTCAGTGAAATATTCTATTTGTAGTGCAGATACAAGAAGCAGAATGGGTATAGGCGTCCATTTAAACGAAGATGCAAAAACTAATTACATTTTTTTTGCAGATACGTCGGTCTGCTATCTTTGTCAGTTAAGTAGTGCCATTGGCTGACTAAGTGGCGACGCGACACTCGGGAATCAGGGGGAGGAAAAGGGGGTCTAATGTTTCAGTTGCCTCCCTTACAGAAAACACCGTAGTAGGGTTGGGTCGGGCTTGCAAAATTAGCGTCCGCGAGTAACGAACTACTCGTTGGCACTGCCCGCAAACGAGCGGACGGGTAACGAACCGTTCGTTTGTGAAGAGTAGTTCCCTACTCGCTACTCGCTACACATCGGACAGAGACAACAGTTCGTGACCGTACGCCCCCAGTCCGAGACCCCAGCCGTACGCTGGGAAGGCCTGTTAGTAAACAATGCCATGGTCACACTCCAACGATCAAACACAATTTATTAGAAACACAAATGTGGTTATTATTTCGTAGTATAGATCTATGTGTTATGTTTTCATGCCTGTGATTTTAAGGGCTGGTGGGGCACCTGAATGCTATCTCGGCTATTACAAACCACAGAGAGCTCATAATTACTGTGGGACATCATGTGTACTTTGCGACCTCAGTTTGTTCTTTTCGTATCTCCATTTTTTAAAACAGTGAAAATGTGACTTCTTCTGATCTTAAGCTCACCTTTTGTTAAGAACTGTTTTCACTGTTATTAAAAAATGGTGATACGACAAGAAAGCACCGAGGTCGCGCATAGGGAAAGTAAAATCTATTGTTAAAAAAAAGTAAATCTGGTCCGGTTGCCTTGGAGATGGTGGCCATATTGGATTTTGTGCACCTATTTTGCTCCTATTTTATTTACTTGCTCTTCAAAAAAATAATACACTTCTAATATGGCTTGTACGTAGAAAACGTACAAATCTAAAAATGAGTTTGAAGAATTTTTATATATATGCTTTCAGATTAAGGTGTTCGTCTCTCATTCAAAGGCCCCGGGTTCGGATCCGGTTAGCGACGGAATAATGTTCTTCTCTAAAAGTACTCCTTTCACCTTCTTTCCTGCTTTCTAGCTATATTCTGTCGTCTGCTTTCGTCTCCACTCTCTTCCTCCACCCCTCACCTCCATTGCCCCTCCTCTGGGCTTTGTAGCATTTCTACTGCTACTCCTTGGCTCCTTCTTACAGCTGTCTTTCAGCCACACAACTGATCTTCTCGTAGGAAAGATCTACACCTAGCCTTCTCGGATAAGGGCAAACAATGTCGGAGGTAGCGTGTGCACGTTGTGCACGTTAAAGATCCCTTGGTGGTCCAAAATCGATAAGAGTAGGCTTCGGCCGCCACCCGGGCAAAATTCAAAATTTCCTATCAACCGAAAATACTAGGTGTGTCCCGCGCACTCATATGACCTTATGCAGTTGCGAGCGCCGTAAAAGTAAGTAAATCAGTTAGAAGGCAAACAAGCAAGCAAGTAAAGTAAGTAAGTAAAGTAAGTAAGTAAGTAAGTAAGTAAGTAAGTAAAGTATGTACGTAAGTAAGTCAGTCAGTCAGTAAAATTATTCAGTGTTTAACGCCATTGTCCCACATACATCTCATGATATAAAACACTCATTGTGTCAACAAACTTTACATAAGGAAAGAGTATGTTGTGCACATATCTCTTATCATGGGTCAAACATTGTATATTTTTGTCACTTGGCGTCCTGTGTTTTACAATTGTAGAGAATACAACAGACAGGGGAGGTAACTTGACCAGTTTCTCGTTAGTTCAGACTTTTATCTGAGTGCTCTACCGTAGTAGCTCGGATTAAAAGGGGGAGAGGGGCGTTGTTGGGGGTTTTGTTTTTTGCTTTGTTTTCATTTTTTAAAGGTTTTTATGGGGGGATGGCGGTGTATGTGTGTGTGTGTGTGTGTGTGTGTGTGTGTGTGTGTGTGTGTGTGTGTGTGTGTGTGAGAGAGAGAGAGAGAGAGAGAGCGAGAGAGAGAGAGGGATAGATAGATATATATAGAGAGAGAGAGAAAGAGA
>NW_004797645.1:505997-507612 GCF_000002075.1 Aplysia californica | reverse complement strand
AACTTAGTCTTTTTGGTCTTTTTGGTCTTTTCTATATTGCAACATTATAATGAATGACAATGATCAAGGCATCCACCTGTCTAAAATGACCTCTTTTTTCGGGGGCTGCCCAGTTTGTCACAGGCCCAGTTTGTCACAGGCCCAGTTTGTCACAATTATTTTTATTTAAGTATTTGAGTATTGGTGACAGTCATAATTACCGCACTTTAACACCTAAGTTGTAACGTAAGTTTTTTTTTATTCTCCACCTTCAAATTGGTGGCGTAGAGATACTCCCTCTAAAACGTCAATTCAACTTGTACTTTTAAATATTTCTTCCTTTTTGTATGCAAATCAAAGCAAATTACTCTGTAAAATATCAACAGTGAATGTTCTTTAGTTAAAAACAATTGAAAAATAAAATTCAATTCATGCAATCAATCATTCATATATTATTTTTGAGAGTGTCAGTGATAACTTCCATCATGCAGGGCACAGTCGAGGCCTGTGACAAACTAAGCCTATGACAGACTGGCATGCTTCCCTTTCATTCTCGACATTGGGTAGCCGTCTTGGACAATTGAGATTGTATTTACGTACACTAATGGAGTCATCCGTTAAAAAAACTAATACCTTTACTAGTAATAGTTTATTTCTAACCATATTATAAGAATGATTGGGCTGTTTCATTATATCTTAAGAAATTTAACCAAGCAGTGAGATACAGTTTTTTTTTAAATAAAGAGGAACCTCCTCTTTGACGTATACGGTGTTTTCTCACAAGACAACATGCTTTGTTCCACACAAAAGCCTACATTTGTTTCACGATGTGGTGGAATCAGGTGCTCGTCAATTTTGGGACCTATGGGGTTATTGGTATCATCGTAAAGCTCGTTCATTTTCCTTCCTTTAGGAGAAAGAAATACATGTATCCATCTATATTCAATAGAAGTCGAAATATTTACGATTGAGGGAGGTCAGGGTTGCCTGGTTTCAAAAGTAAAATTAACAAAGAAATAGTCGCAAAAGATTGGTAACTTCCATAGCTTGAGGGGCCTTGAAAAATGAAAGTTTACATATTTGTGCCTTTAATCAATTTTTTTAAAAGTAATATCCGCACACACTTTTGTTTTAAAATAGATATAAACGGTGTCGAGACAAAAAAAAGAAGAAAAAAATCGAAAAGGGCTGCCAAACTAGCGGGGAAACGTCTATTTCTTCGATTTCAGTATTTTGTCGAGTGCCTGATTTCACCACGATGCTGCACTTTTAATTTCGCCCTCAGTCTTTCAGATTTCTGTAAGCTTACATTCCTTTGAAGACAAAGTAAAATCTTCAAACATCGACCTTAAAGTCACGAACATTCGAAAATAGCCTGCCTTTGTGAAAAAGCTGGCTTTATTCTCCGTCCCCCAAAAGCTTACAATCACATCAATTTATTTATAAGTAGCCTATCCTACTGTCAGCTGACCATCGCTACCGAGAGTTTGTCGAAAATGAGAACTTGAGAAATGAGAATCTTTTATGAATGAGATATGATTTCGGTGCACAGTGTCTAGATAACAATTCTTGCTGCGTGTGACCCGATTTCAATTTCGAGTTAGTTTATTAATTATTATTATTATTATTATTATTA
>NW_004797645.1:499185-504854 GCF_000002075.1 Aplysia californica | reverse complement strand
CTGTCTGTCTGTCTGTCTGTCTGTCTGTCTGTCTGTCTGTCTGTCTCTCTCTCTCTCTCTCTCTCTCTCTCTCTCTCTCTCTCTCGAGGAAGGAGCTTTATGCTTTAACATATCGGCCTATTGCTCGCCATGACTCACACCAAAACCTAATCCTACTTCCCTCCTTTATTTTCCATACTTCTACATTATGACCTACAAAATACAAACATGAGGCAGTGTGGTGAAATCAGGCGCTCATCAAAATAATTAAAGTCATGAAACTGGCATTTTTCGGCAAGTTTTTTTCTTTATCGAATTCCCGTTTTGGGGCTAAACTTCTTTCATGCCCTGTACAGAACAAATTTCTGTGTAAATTTTACTGAAAAATCACAATTAAAGGCACAAAAAAGTAAATGTTCACTTTCCCCTGACTCTCAAGGTAAGGAAATAACTCATCTTTGGAAACCATTTTCTCACTAAATTTACCTCTGAAACCAGGTGACACCCACTGCATTACTTTGCAAATATCTCGACTTTTATTGAAGATAAATTGATCCAAATTAAGACAAATGAACGAACTTTAAGACGATACCAATAATTCTACATGTCCCAAAATTGACAAGAACTATCTTCATACGTCTGTTTGCTCATTCGTGAGTGCCTCGAATAATATGCTCCAGACAAAACACTTAATGAAGACACTTGATGATGATGATGATGATGATGATAATGTTGATGATGATGATGACGATGACGATGATTATTTTTTTTATTTTTTTTTCTTAATGGGCCTGGCGGACTCCACAAAGAAATCTTCGAGCGAGAGCTAGGCTCTTTTTCGGCTCCATTGTCAATATGCTTAGCGGCACCTCCACTCGTCCAAATAACTCCATTCGAATTGCCATAGTTCCTGGACATTCAAACATGTTTGAAATCCTCCTTTTTATGGCCGCATATTCGGCAACATGGGCTGAGCTCTTCATTTACAAAGTTCTTATACCATCTTAAGCTCCAATGATGGTCCGACCGCAGTCTCGCTAGCTCAACCTGGTCCCAGCGACATGTGATAGATTTTTGTTCCCGCTTTTAGGAGTACCCAGAATACACATTTTCCGGGTGCTGGTACTTAGCTCTGATGATGATGATGATGATGATGATGATGATGATTATGATGATTACGAACATGATGATGATGATAGTGGTGGTGGTGGTGGTGGTGGTGGTGGTAGTAGTGGTGATGAATCTGAAACAAAAAACACCAGTTTTTAGTATACATGTACTTATGTTGTTATGTAGTATTAGGCACTACTCCACCATAATTAAAAGTCCGTTATATATGTGCTGTGCTGGTCTACAATAATAATTAATGGGGAGGAGGGGGGGGGGTTGCACCCCCAAAAATCAAAATTCGACTCAAAATCATGGAATTTGAGTTGTAGGCAATTTTAGCTTCCTCAGCCTCTCCTACAACTATTTCATTGCATAAGACCGAATTTTTTCCCATACCGGGCATGTTTGTAACCGCCATTTCCTCATAAAGTCAGTATTTTATTTTTCTTTATCGGCCGTTTTCTCAAAATGCCACTTTTCTCTATACTTTTTAAAATTTTTAATAACTCCACCATTTTTTATCCAATCTTCTTGAAATTTTCACAGAATGAAGAGAAGAGGTAATACTAAAAATTTGTCTGTTGAATTTTTTGTCTTAGATTTTTGTTGGTGGTGTCTGGGGTGTGGATTTTCACGGATTTTTCGCAAACTTGAATGATACCTTAGGAAAAAATTCATTAAAAATTGTCTAATTCGTTTAGGTAAAAAACAACATTCCAATTTTTAGATCTAATGTTTGTGAACACGCATGCAAAAAAACAATCAATTTCCATGAGCGATAAGTGCGGTATTCATTACGTAAGACATGTCAATAAAATCCAATATGGCGGCGTGTCCATGGAAACGAAACTTTTTCCTCAAATTTTATTGCGGATTTTAAGACTCCTTACTATGCTTGTTATATATGTGAAATGTCGTAAAATTCGGTCCCGTAATAAGCGAGATAGCCTCCAGGTGTAGCCCCTCCCCCCTTAATGTTACAAGAGGATTGAGCGAGGAGCTAATTCAGTCAATGTGTTGAAGAAAATCTAAGGTGCAGGGAATGCAACTGAGATATCGATGTTTTCAACTCTGAAGAATCATCGTCGTTTTCTTGTGATGTTTGTATATATGGTCGCTTTTAAGCATAAGGGGGTTATCCCGAAAAATGATGTTTTAAGAAAATCGAAGGTAAAGTTTTTGCCCCTTGTTCAGTTTCTCTAAAAGACAAGGAGAATTTTCTCTGTAATGAAACAAAATAAATATACACACCAATGAAACCAAAGTTCTCCTATAGTTAGGTCAATGCGCGCTTTTGTTGTAGGCCAAGATTTCTGGAAACCCCCGAAATCTGGGTCAGCCTGCTTGTCCGAAAACGCGACCATATTATTACTATGTTGTCTTAACCGTTATGCCCTTTTCCTTCATATTAACCCTATCCGTACGTCGTGTTTTACTATCGTATCCATACGACGTGGGGCAACTCTGTGCCACCACTTAACCCTATCCGTACGTCGTGTTTTACTATCGTATCCATACGACGTGGGGGAACTCTGTGCCACCACTTAACCCTATCCGTACGTGGTGTTTTACTATCGTATCCATACGACGTGGGGGTACTCTGTGCCATCATTTAACCCTATCCGTACGTGGTGTTTTACTATCGTATCCATACGACGTGGGGGAACTCTGTGCCACCACTTAACCCTATCCGTACGTCGTGTTTTACTATCGTATCCATACGACGTGGGGGAACTCTGTGCCACCACTTTTCAAAGAGGAATTGACTAGTTAATCCGATCGGTACGCTTTGCAAAGCAGTCTTCCAAAATGATTTTTTTGAAAAATATTGAAAGTTTCAAAGAGATCTTGGTACTAGAAGTATTCAAAAATGTGAATAATACAACCCCGGGTGTACGAAATGACCCCAGGCGTACAGATAGGGTTAAAGAACACAGACTCTGAGCTTTTTTTTACCAAAATAGGAACAAATTAACAGTAAAGTGTATTCTGTCTAAAAATCTAGATCCATTATCACTTTAATTTAAAATCAGAAACGACCTGAGCTGACTTCTACAGGTTTTATATCATGTTGGGAACATTATTCACCATGTCGCTTTCACGAGCATCTTTTGACCAACGTCCGTGTTGTAGTGGTTCAGCGTTTCGTCGCCGCACATAGAGGACATGGGTTCGATTCCTGTGTAGAAAGACTTGTGAGGCATCCTGGTGAAAATAGGTACTCGTCAAAATAAGTAGATCAAGGTACTCGGCATTTCTTTGGCCTTTGGGCATTTTTTTTTTTTCTAATTGTCTTTTTTTTTGGCTCAACACCTTTTTTGTTCATTTTGAAACACATTTTTGTGTGGATTTTACTGAAAAAACCCCATTAATAACAGACACAAAAAATGTAAATTTTCAGTTTCCAAGGACTCTCAGGCTACAGAAGCTACCAAACTTTGGTGGCCATTTTCTCGCTGATTTTACCTCTGAAACCAGACGACCCTGATCTCCTTCAATAGCAAATATTTTGACTTCTATTCAACATTGGCACAAAAAGCATCAACAATTACTTTATTCACCAAAAGTATTTTAGTAAAAGTCACCCCTTTGTACTCCCACCACTACAATTTAGATTCCCCACTAAAGAGTCATGCGGTATTTTCCCATCTCTCGAGCGCCGAAGGTTTCTTAGACATTTGAGTCCGCGTTGCATGGGTAGTGTGGAGGGGTTGGAAAGGGGGGGGGGGGGAGAGGATATATGCAGTTTGGGAAGTGTAAAAAATCGGAGGTTTGGGGGGGGGGGTATACAAAATGAAAAGTGTTTAAAAAATTGGTAGGGGGGGGGTATACCGGATGGAAAAATAAAACAGATTTGGGGGTTTTTGGGGGGGGGGGGGGTATCCCGGATGAGAAGTGTAAAAAAGCAAGGGCTGGTGGGGGGGGGGGAGTTTAGAGGATGGATCAAAATTATTTGAGAGGTTGGGGTGGGGGGGGGTGCGGGGGTTAAAGGAGAGTGTATAGGAATAACGGACGTTTTTTTCTTAGTTTTAATAAGGTTTTACGGCGCTAGCAGCTACAAAAGGTCATATGGGCGCCAAGAGGTGGATGTCAACAGAAGTCCAAACGGGGAATCAAACTTACTCTGCTCACTTCTGTAGCATCAAGAGCACAAAGTCTGCTTAGACTATCAAAGCACCACGGAAATAGCGGGTCACAAGAGAGTGACAAACATACCAAAGAAGTAGAGGAAAAATGACGATAGTAAGGATGAGGAAAGAAAAAAGCAGCAGTTCCCCCTATGTTGTTCCGGCACAATGTGAGCATGACATTGATAATTCAGACCATTTACAATTCTACTGTGCATAAGAACATGTTCATGTCCCCCCTTTGGGAATGGCCTAAAGACGTAACGGAAGTTTACAGGGGAAGTTTGAAATAATATAATATAAAAGGTTGTTGGGAAAAGAAAGGGGGGGGGGTGGCATTCTTTAGTACCCCCTCTGCTCCACCTAACCACCCCTAGCCAGTCCCCTTTCTAAATATGACGCACATGTTACGAATACGTCTAAATGGCGTTGTATATAAAAAATTAACTTAACGCACATGAGGGAAAAATCTGAATCAACGTCTCACCTCTTTCCTCACTCTTACAGCATGGTGCTACTTTTTAACATATTAAGTATGCTGAAAGGCCCATATAATGACAGGTAGAAATGTGAGGCCAAAGATTGAAACCCCGCAGTTGTCGACGCGGTAGCATCCTCGAGCGATGAATCTTTTGTCAAATTTCCTTTGATCTCAGATGATCCTTTAAAAAAAAATGTAAGTGTTTCACTGAGCTCGCAACTGCTTACTTTCTTACTTACTTGCTTGGTTTGAGAATAGACGTCATTGCAGGCGGCACAATGCCATAGCTGCTCCTCCCTTCTCTCCAGGATCCACCCACCCCTTGGCGCTCATATGACCTTATGAAGTTGCGAGCGCCTTAAAACCTTGCTCACAACTGCATAAGGTCATATGAACGCGGGAGACATTACACTTATTCAGTTTGAGGGAAATTTTGAATTTTGACCGAGTGGCAGCCGAAGGCTACACATCGATTTTTGACTACCGAGGGATC
This sequence comes from Aplysia californica, assembly GCF_000002075.1. Lineage (NCBI taxonomy): Eukaryota > Metazoa > Mollusca > Gastropoda > Aplysiida > Aplysiidae > Aplysia > Aplysia californica. The sequence goes on along the minus strand of NW_004797645.1, from coordinate 499,663 downwards.
ATTAGCGTGTCCAACTTGCACACAGGCCTTCCAAGATTTTTCACCCTTGTCCGTGAAGGCTAGATGTAGGTCTTTTCTACCAGAAGATCAGGGATGTGGCTGAAAGACAGCAGTAAGAAGGAGCCAAGGAGTTGCAGTAGAAAGGCTGCAGAAAGAGCCAGGAGCCTATAGGCGGGGACAAAGGAGGTGAGGGGATGGGGCTAGAAAGAGGGGACGAAAGCAGACGACAGAACCTTGCAAGAGAGCAGAAAAGGAGGTGAAAGGAGTCAATTTTAGAGAATAAACTGTTTCGGTCGCTTCCCTGATTCGAACCTGGGATTTTTGAATGAGAGACGAACACCTTAACCTCTTGGCCACGAGACCCCCTTTAGATGTTCTGACGAAGTTCGAAATGCTCTTATTTTAAGATATCGAATAAAATAAGCTTCCCCCACCTTCTGCTTATTAATTTTCAGCTTTTTTGCGCACCCTCCCCCCA
>NW_004797645.1:488243-493684 GCF_000002075.1 Aplysia californica | reverse complement strand
TCTCTCTCTCTCTCTCTCTCTCTCTCTCTCTCTCTCCCTCTCTCTCTCTCTCTTTCTCACACACTTACTCTCTCGCTAGCTCTCTCTCTTTCTTTCTTTCTTTCTCTCTCTCTCTCTCTCTCTCTCTCTTTCTTTCTTTCTCTCTCACTCTCTCCCGCCGTCTCTCTCTCCTTCCGTCGTTCGATCTCTCTCATACACACATACTCACATATACACACACAAGCACACACAGACACTCTCTCTCTCTCTCTATCTCTCTCTCTCTCTCTCTCTCTCTCTCTCTCTCTCTCTCTCTTTCCACCCACTCTCTCTATCTTTATTTACTTATCTATCTATAACACTGTCTTTAATTCTTCTCTCTTTTCTTATTCTCCCGTTCCCTGTCTCCCCCTCTCCTCCCCCTCTCTCTGTCCCCTTGGTCATCTATCGATCTACCTATCTATCTATCTATCTATCTATCTATCTATCTATCTATCTATCTATCTATCTATCTATCTATCTATCTATCTATCTATCTATCTATCTATCCATCACATGATACAAAAGAACCAGACATGGGAGAGAAGGTTTAAATGTAACACATATCTCAGAGTACGGGCCAAGTCCTTTTCTGGGTCGTCTGCAAGTTTTGTTGACTTATGAATAATAATTGTGTCAGCCATTTATAATTTTGGTGAGGTTGAAGTTTTCGTCACATTTAAAATGAAACCGCACACTCTGCAGACGTTTAAAAAATTAAGCAAATGTAGCTTTCAATTTTCCTAGAACGTGACAGAGCCAGATTTTCGTGATTTTGGGCTTAAGAATTTATAGGCTTTTTTTTATTAGATCAATTATACGCATAAAAAAAATTAAATGCCGAATAGAAAAACCAACGCACACTTACGAAATCCAAATATACAAATAAAGTCATTAAAATTTATAATATAACAAAGGCAAGTTTAAATGTAAACATTAAAATGTCAAAGGTAACTCATAGGAAATTCAAATGCCACGTAGCAAGTTCAAATGTAAATGTGCAGGGTCATAAAAAATAACTTTACAATTTGTTTTTCTAAATATCTGGCACGAAATTTGTACTAGCACTAGAATGTTGTAATAGGGAACAGATATAATTCTTTCAAAAGGAATGTATTCGACATAAAATTCACAAAGAAGGTACTTATTTTTGAAAACGGAAATGGCGTTTATAAAAACCTCCTATAAATGTGAAATGCACCAATTTAAAAGATCTTGTAAGGAAAGTCATGAAATGATTTGTTTGTTTTTTCCTTTCCTTTTATTTTTAAAAATCTAATGTTTCCATCTCTGTAACCTTTCAGCAATATTGCTTTTCTCCTACAGAGTTTTAAAAAAGATTGTTTGAATTGTGAAATTCCGAGAGCCAATGGTCTATATTGTGTCCTCATTTAGACTCGACACATTTTGACGCGTTCGTCGTAATGTTCAGTGGTGCCAAACACAAGGATCCAATCAACCGCGAGTACTCAAAGCCACATACACTGTACACCTTACAGTATGGAGCTGTATATAGAGACAATAGAAGGGGGAGGGGGGTGAGGTTGCCCAAATAGATAGCATTTGTGTAGTTGATTTTACCTGAAATGTGAATATGGGCTTTGCCAAGGAACAAAATGTCATAGAGGAAATGTTCGCGCTTTTCAAGACGATCGAGGAATCATGAACACATTGCTGTCCTCTGATAAATCCACGAACGAGAAAATAGTACAGTCATAGAAGAAGATCTGCCTTGAGAATGTGGACCATTGAGATGTAGGAAATTGCAGACATCATCTACGGACACGTCTCAAGGGGCTCATCTACTGAATTCTGCACCCTGGTGCAAACGGTGTGTTTTTGACAAAGAGGGGTCGTTTTGTATGGGAATTTTTAGTTCCGATTATCTATAGGTTCTAACTGGTGGGCCATTTCCACCCTTGACATCAAACGAAATGAGTTGGTGCTGAGGAAATGTTAAATACAAAAAACTATCTGCTCTTTACTAATCTTAACCATGATCTCAGCAGGCAAAGGAAACTAGAGAGAAGCTATCTACAAACTTCTGTTGATCTGTTAGACTACTATAGTTTGCAATATGGCGCAATCGTTGGGGTTTTTAGTGGTAGGCCTAATGTGAACTAGAGCGTCAGGCTACAAAATAGGGACATGGCTGAAAATGGGTTGTTGTTTTTTTACTCAATATGTGGAGCAAAACTATTCTGTGGATTTATCTAAAATGAATATCAGACAAATTCCTTTTTGGTTTACTTCCAAATGTTGTGTACAAATTTGAAACGCCACACTTCAGTGTGGAGGAAAATATTTTTTAAAAATGTGTAATAAAAAAAACCCAACTGCCCTGTGCTTGAACTGGATAAAAAAAGAAGCTAAATTCTTGAGAAGTGTTTTAAGTAAGAATTTTTAAAAAGTGTGTGTGTGTGGGGGTGTGTGTGTGTGTGTGTGTGTGTGTGGGGGGGTTGCCAAAAAGAAAGCCAGATGTAAGCCTTTTAGTTCAACAAGGAAGAAATCATGGGAACGAATCTAATTGTGAGGCAGCTCGGTGGAATCAGGCGCTAAACAAAATAGTCAAAGTGAAAAAACTTGCATTTTTCCGTAGATTGGTGAATTTTTATCGAACTTTTGGTCTTTGGCTCAACACGTTTCATGCCCATTAAAAAACTTACTTCTGTGCGGATTTAACTGAAAAACGTTGATTGCAGGCACACAAAAAAATGTAAATTTTCTGTTACCACCGACTCTAAAGCTAAGGAAATAACTAACATTTGGCGGCCATTTTCCAACAATTTTGCCTATGAAACCAGGTGACACCCACTTCTTTCATTTGCAATTATCTCGACTTGTAGTCAAGATAAATGGATACTTTTTTCATCCAATTAAAGACACGTATACAAGCTTTTAGATGATACCAATAACTCTACATGCCCAAAATTGACGGGAGCCTGATTCAACAACAATTTTTTAATGAAGCAACAAAAGAAATTATAAGACTAAGCAAATATTAAAACAGAAGAAAATGTTTGTATCCAAAATTACACGCTGCTGGAGTACAAAATATAGAACTAAGTTGATGAAATGTAAGTTCAAGTTTACTCTTAAATACATGTATATTTATATTTTGTTGAGTGGCGTCGGTAGCGTAGTGGTTAGGCTACCGGATTCGTAATCATGAGATTGCAGGTTCGGGTATTCGAGCCTCAGCTCGGTCCGACGTTGTGTCCTTGGGAAAGGCACTTTACACGAATTTCCCATTTGGCTTGATCCTTTCTGAGATGGACGTTAAATTCGCCTCTTAAATAACCTAACAGTGTTGATAGGGGCGTTAAACGCTTACCATTTCACAATTTTTCGCACTACAATAAGACACTGTGACAGATAGGCTTGCAGTGATCTGAAGGCTGCTGCCATATTCACTGTAGTCACGCTTTGGTTGTGTGTTCCATCAACTGGGCTAGTGTGACCACCCTTTGTTGATGAGTCTGCTGAGTGAGCATATTTTGGTCTCTTGCTTCACCGAGCCTTTGTTTCAAATCGTATTTCCAGATACGTTCTTAAAGATTTTTAGAAATGTGTGTATGGGGCAAGATATTTCACCTCCATTTAAAACTTGCCTGAGTGCACGAGCGTTGTTGCATACAAAGCATACTTCGCTATCGGGATTGTTGGAACAGTTTCCTAAAGAGATCGGTTGAAACGAAAGCTTCCATTCCCTCTTTTTGAAAGTTGTGAAAGACCACAGCGGTCATTTTACGGATCGGTCCCTTCGACGCAGCACTACTCGAACAGCGCATTGACTACGCAATGCTCTTCCTCGGTTTCTTTTCGTCAACTGCTGGATACCAGCCTCACCAATGAAGACTAATACATACCTTTTAATGTTCTGCGTCAGCCATGCTGCATACTGATGTCTGGTTGCTTCACTCCAATCAAGTTTTTTCCGCAGGAGCATCCACGAGTTCTTTTTTTCACGACGATCAATTCACCGTTACATGATACTGCATATGGTTGTCGTCAACTCAGTTTGAGCGCATTAAATGCTTCTCACGCTGAAACATCTTTGTGGAGGGCATTTTCGTTTTGCTATGTGGTATTTGAACTTCCCCTTGTGTTACATTTGGATTTGATTATTTTTATATTTGAACTTGTCAGGCACAATCGTGCACTAAAATTTCGAATTGTACATGCATATTTGAACTTGTTTTGTGGCGTGAAACTTTCTATGTGACATTTGAACTTGCTGCGTGATAATTGTATTTCTTATATGTACATTCATTTGATCTGAAAAAACTACTTTTTATATCATTTTTCGATCGCTCTATATTATAACGAAATACTCCAGAATTGAGTCATTGCTTTCAAGTTCCACTTTTTTAAAAAGGTGAGCGTCCACTGTCCATAAAAGCTGAACGACAAAAAGGGGAATCCCCAAAAGCTCAGACTCACAATAATATCAAAATTGAGGTTGATCAAAGGCATCTCAGTGAATTGGCGTTCATGTGCATTGTAGACACTGGGATTTATTTGCGCACCCTTGTTTTCGCGTTTTTGCCCAGACAAGTTCAAAATGTATAAATAGCAAATCCAAATGAAACACAATGGGAAGTTAAAATACCACGTAGAAAAACGAAAATATCGATTTCTCGAACGTTTTAAATTCGCAATTTTAGTTGCCCAAATAAGTGTCATGGCATGGATGTATTTGGATTCACATTTTATTCATTGTTATAAAATATAATGATCCTAGCCTAGGAACAGTCATGGCCGCCACTCTTACATCTCTACACAGAACCTCGCTGCCCTGGTACGCTCCATGGACGCGCAAATGAACGGCTAAACACATTGAAGTCTCGCATAAAACGAGTGCGTGCGTAACTTTTTCCTATTTTTCCTTCATTTGGTTCCAAAACAGAACCAAATAGTGCTTTTTTTTGTTTTAGTAAGGTTTTTGCGGTGCTCACAACTGCATAAGGTCATATGAGCGCCAAGAGATGGATGTCAACAGAGAAGCACAAACGAGGAATCAGGCTTACTCTGCTCACCTGTATAGATTCAACAGCACAAAGTCTGCTTGGACTATCAAGGCACACCGGAAATAGCAGTTCACAAGAGAGTGAGAGAGTGACAAGCATACAAAAGAAGCAAAGGAAAAAGGAAGAAAGTAAGAATTAGAAAAGAAAAAGGAGCAGTTCCCCCCTATATTGTTTCGGCACAGTATGAGCATGGCATTGATAAATCAGGCCATATACATGTACAATTCTACTGTGCATAAGAACATGTCAATATCCCCCCTTTGGGAATGGCCAGAAGACAACTTCAGTCAGGAGCACTGCCCTGGTGTGTGTGTGTGTGTGTGTGTGTATGTGTGTGTGTGTGTGTGCGTGTGTATGTGTGTGTGTGCGTGTGTATGTGTGTGTGTGTGTGTG
>NW_004797645.1:484488-487008 GCF_000002075.1 Aplysia californica | reverse complement strand
GGGGGTTGACGTGCATGTATGTTCACATGTGTGCGTAATGTGTAATGTGTAATGTGTGCGTGAGTGTGTGTGTGTATGTGTGTGTTTGTATGTGTGTGTGTGCTTGTTTGTGTGTGTGTGTTTGCGCGTGCGTGAATATTATTCGTACATGAATTTATGTAAAGCGCCAACAGCTATAGAAATTATCTACATTGTTATTATCATCATTATTAGATAAATCTCCGTCGCTGTCAGGTTTCGAACCCGGGATCTATTGAATGAGAGGCGACATTCTAGACCACGAGAGCCCCTTAAATTTTGTTTACTAAAATCTATAATAATAAAATTGTCGATTCTGTAATAATATAGGTTTTTTTCCGATCAAACGTACACATAGGAAATACAAATGCCACATAGCAAGTTTAAATGCCACATAGAAAGTTTCACGCCACATAGAAAGTTCAAATGTTCAACAGGAAATTTCAGTGCACAATTGTGCGTAACAAATTCACATGTACAAATAGCAAATCCAAATGCAACACAATAGCAAGTTCATATGCCACATAGCAAAAGAAAATATCCTCCTCAAAGATTATTCAGCGTGAAAAGCATTTTAATGTGCTCAAACTGAGTTGACGACAACTATACGCAGTTTAATTTTAAGGTGAATTGATTAACATTTTAAAAAATCCCGAGGATGCTCCCGTGGAAAGAAATTCATATAGGACTGAAGCAACTAGACGTCAATATGCAGCATGGCTGATGCAGAACATTTAACGGTATGAATATGCCTTTATTGAGGAGGCTGGTAGCAAACTGTTGACGAAGAGAAACCGATGAAGAGCACGGGTTGTTCAAAGCTTTGTTCGAGTAATGCAGGGTCGAAGGGGATCAAACCGCACGATGCCATTGGGGCTTAATTTGCTGTCAGTGACGAGGGTGGCCTGGTCGTTCACGACTTTCAAGTAGAGGAAATGGCAGCTTTCGTTTCAACCCATCCCTCTAAGAAACTGTTCCAAAAATCCTCACAAGGATGTATGCTTTGTATGTAACAACGCTCGTGCACAAAGGCAGGTTTTAAATGGCAACTCATCCATACATTGGGGAAGAAATATTTACCCCCTGCATACCTTTTCTTAACATCTACGAGAACGCTTGTGAATTTGGAAATACAATTTGAAACCTTGGCTCGGTGAAACAAAAGACCAAATGCTCACTCAGCTGACACATCAACAAAGGATGGTAACACTTGCCCAGATGATGGAACAAAAATCCTGAGCCGTGACTATAGTCAAAAAGGCAGCAGCCTTCAGATCAAAGCAAGCCTATACGCCACAGCGCTTTGTAGTGCATCATCATCCGGTGCCTTGCCGACTGGCGTGGGCGACCATGGACCTCCACTTCACCCTGTCCTTCGCTGCAGCAATGGTGTCTGTTGTTCTTGCTGCTCCCAACCATGTTGTCATCTTGTCCAGTATCTTGTCCCTCTGTCTGCCTCTGCCTCTCTTTCTATCAAACTTTCCTGTAGCGACAATAAGTAAATAAAAGTAAACTTGGCTTTAGATTTCACTCAGTTAGTTCTATAATATACCAGCAGCATGTTGATTTGTATCACAACCTTTCGTTTCTGTTAAACATGTCAGTTTATTGTCTGCTTTTAACATAATTTAACCATTAGTTTCGTTTCGCATGAGTTCTTCCTTGTGGCACCACACGGCTTACGTCTAACCTTTTCCTGGCCCAAAAACCCCCCAAACCTTTTACTTCTTATCTTGATACACTTCTTACTTTTATCCTCCTTTTTAGTTTTCGTAAGAGTTTTACGGCACTTGCAACACAATAAGGTCATATAAGGGCCGAAGATTAGTGGTGTTGCAAGAGAGTAACAGGCACAAAAAAGAAGGCGTAGATCAGGATGATAGATGTTAATTAGGAAAGAAGGAGCAAACCACTCCAGAGCACCCACCAACCACCCACTTAGCCTCTAATTCTAGGATATTACTTACATTTGAACTTGCTATGTGGCATTTGAATTTGCTATGTGTTACATTTGAGATTTCTATGTTTACATGTCAACTTGCTATTGTTGTATTAGGACATTTTATGACGTCATTTGTATATTTGGATTTGCAAGGTGTAATTTGGTCTTTCTATGCGGTCTTTGAATTTCTTATGTGTATATTTGAAGTGAAAAAACTATAAAATGGTCGAATACTAAAACAGTCGTATTCTGTCTGAGAGCACGTTTAGCGACATAGCTGTAAGCTATGTGTGTTGTTCTTGCATTGGAGGGGGGGGGGGTGAAGGGGCTGAGCTAAGCCAGTAGTCCTTGCGACGTCACGTCACCATTTTAGAGAGTAAAATAACATTCGTCAAATTCCACTGTACAATCTGGTATAATCATTTTTTCTCTAGTATTTCGTTTTCTGTAGGTAAAAGAGAATGTCGTGATTATTTACCTATTGAGAGAGAAAGAGAGATGGCAAGGGAGAGAGAGAGAGAGAGAGAGAGAGAGAGAGAGAGAGAGAGAGAGAGAGAGAG
>NW_004797645.1:480879-481963 GCF_000002075.1 Aplysia californica | reverse complement strand
GAAAACAGACAACAGAATTTTCTAAAGAGCAGGAATAGGAGGTGAAAGGAGACAATTTTAGAGAAAAAAATGTTTCCGTCTCTTCCAGGATTCGAACCCGGGAGCTTTGGATGAGAGCAGAACACCTTAACCTCTAAGCCACGAGAGCCCCTCGACATGCTCCGCACATTTCTGCTGTTGCCAGGACATTCAACGTCCGTTTTTCTGTTGACCTTGAATGTTCGGGGAACAACAAGTCGAGTACCCCGAAAAATACCCAGTTAATGAAAATGGTAAAAGTTTCACATACAAATTAAAGTATATTACATCCATGCACACACGCAAACGCACACATGCACACACACACACACACACACACACACACACACACACACACACACACACACACACACTAGTGCTGGGCGGCGAGGTTCCCGATTGTTGAAGGCTAGGAATCGTAGGAATCGACTCCGAACCCAATTATTTACTTTCTAATGATATGACTTGTTTCAGGGGTTACCTCATTGGCTCCGAATATTTTCAGGATATAGGATAACCTTAATTTCGGAACACTACGAAGCATCAACATGTCAGTTTATTGTCTGCTTTTAACATAATTTAGAAAAAAAGAGGACTTAAATTATTAAAATTACTGGCAACCGTTGGTTTTCGTAAAATGAATTCGGAACTTTTCTTCCGTAGTATTAATCTTGGGAAATCGGTTCCGGAATCGATTCTTTGCCCAGCTCTAAGTCACACACACGAAAAGGAGTGCACACAATGCGTCAAATAAGAAGGTCGGACAACCACGTTATACATTATCTAACTTCCGATAAAAAAGGGGCAGTGGGGTGTTGAATGTTTAATGACTTATATATAGAGTTAATGTGTTCACAGATTCGTGGCACAACGTATCCTCAAATCAGCGTCACCCATACCTTGCACAACGGGTGGCAGCAATAATTTGTCTCAACTTAATCATATTTTTTCCACAACATTTGAAGCTATGCTAAAAAGAAAACCCTTTCTTCATAAATTCATATTATACATACAAAAACATACTACAAATCTCCGACGCGCTCAAAATGGAAGTGTTAACAGCATT
>NW_004797645.1:476480-479047 GCF_000002075.1 Aplysia californica | reverse complement strand
ATATATATAAATACATCAGGTGTGCATATTTCGTCATATTATCCAATTGTTCACTTCATTTCTTGCTCTTCCAATCTGTGAAAGTGATCTCGTGGCTTACAGGTTACGGTCCCGTGTTCGAATCCAGGTAGCGACCAAAACATTTTCTTCTCTAAATATATCTCCTTTCACCTCCTGTCCTGCTCTCTCTCTCTCTCTCTCTCTCTCTCTCTCTCTCTCTCTCTCAATGCTGTGTCGTCTGCTTTCCTCTCCTCTTTCTGCCCCCACCCTGTCACCTCCTTTGCCCCCGCCTCAAGGCTCCCGACTCTTTCTGCAGCCTTTCTACTGCTACTCTTTGACTCCTTCTTGCTGTTGTCCTTCAGCTACATGCATGATCTTATGGAAGGAATGATCTACACCTAGCCTTCTCGGAAAAGGGCGAAAAATCTCGGAGGGCGTGTGTGCAAGTTGCGCACGTTAAAGATCCCCTGGAGGTCTAGAATCGATAACAGTAGACGTCGGCCGCCACCTGGGTAAAATTTTAATTCACTTACCAACTGAAAAAGTGTAATGTATCCCGCACGCTTATATGACCTTTGCAGTTGCGAGCGCCGTAAAACACTTACAAAAAAAATAATTAATGTGACATTTACGTAACGGTTTGGTAAAATCAAGCGCTCGTCAATTGTTGGGCTTGCGGAGTTATTGTTAAGACATTAAAGCTTGTTTAGTTGTATTGGTTTTAAAGAGAAAAATGCCTATCTATCTTGATTAAAAGTCAAGATATGTTACGTGAATAAAGTAGGTGGGGGTGTCAAAAGTAAAATTAGTTTGAAAACTTGCAAAGTTTGAGTGTCCTTGAAAACTGCAAATATGCATTGTTTGTGACTTTGAACAACGTTTTGCAGTAAAATCAGCACGAGCATGTGTTTATAGTAGATGGAAGTAACAGCAGTTGATCTATAAAAAGAAATTTCGAAAAATACTACCCAACGATAAGAAAAAAATGCAGGGTTCTTTGATTGCGTTATGTTAATGAGCCCGGGGTTTCACCACGACGCCTCACATTTTAATTCATAGTTTCGTGTCTGTCAAAGATTCTGAATAGCTTACTTTGGATTAGAATAAACAGGACGTGTGATTTTCCTGCAAATAACATGGTGTTTCAAAAGTAACGTTATAAATAGCATGCTGCTAGTTTCCGTCACCATAGTTCCAGTTTAGTCATACGTCAGTAAAGTTGTACTTTCATCTCATGCATGGGGTTTGGGCAGGGAAATCTATAGTAGGAATATTTATTTTGTGAAAGTCTTGGTTCACGCGTACGTTTTAGAGATAAGATGCCCATCATGTGATGTTTTTTTCCCTCGTGAATTTATTTCTTATTTGGTCTTAATTTATTGATTTTTGTTTGTTTGTTATTCTACCACTAAGAAGCAGCGCTTGAAGGTCACAAGCGAAGACATAAGAAGGTGTTAGGTGTTTTTTTAAAGTAAGGTTTTACGGCGCCCGCAACTGCATAAGGTCATAATAATAGGAACAACAAGGGGTGGATGTCAGCAGAGAGGTCCACACGGGGAACCAGGCTTACTCTGCTCACCTCTCTAGCCTGAAACAGCACAAAGTCTGCTTCGACTATCAAGGCATCCCTGAAATAGCAGTTCACTAGAGAGTGACAAACATACAAAAAAAGGTTGAGGAAAATGACTATAGTAAGTTTGAGAAAAGAAAAAGCTGCAGTTCCCCCTATGTTGTTCCGGCACACTAATAAGAGCTTGTTGATATCCTCCTTTGGGAATGGCCTAAAGACACTTCAGCCAGTAGCACTGCCCGGGGGTGGGGGTAAGAATGTTTAGCCATCTCCGCTCTGTGTGGCGAGATCTGGCGTTTGTGATCGTTACAATCTGTGTGCTTTCATTCTCATTACTTTTCTCTTCATCTTAAGATGTTGCAGATCATCATCATCATCATCATCATCATCATCATCATCATCATCATCATCATCATCGTCATTGTCCTCTTCGTCTTCGTCGTTTTCGTTATCGTTGTTACCTTTTTTATCATTATTATTATTATTATTATTATTATTATTATTACAAGATACAGACCTGTTCTACGAACGTTGATATAGTGATAGCACCCAATCCAAGCAGCTTCCTTCGATCTTAGTCCACTGGTCGAGGGCATAAGCCAACAAGATAAAGAAAAATTAAATCGACTGATACGGAAAGAATGTAAAATTTCAACCTCTACATTTCCCTACTTGGATTAATTGCACATAACAGCTAGCGCTAAAAAAAAAATATTCCATCATTTTAGACAACAAGCATCCCCTGTTCCCTCAAATAAAAACATCAGTCAGAAGTTAAAGACCGTGGCCTCTGATCTGTAACAACGAAATATATAGAACGTCATTTTTACCATCATCTATCAAAATACTTCCATCTTAACCATCTTGTATAAGTATACTTACGACCTTAGAGCATGCATCAAAATAACATTGAGTGTGTATCTAGGTTACGATTATTATTGTTTATATTGCTGCTCATTTATATTATACATGTGGTTGTAAACCTACGTGTGTGTGA